>NC_047164.1:714422-754422 GCF_009819705.1 Hippoglossus hippoglossus | reverse complement strand
TCTATTTACTTTATTATCCTCAATGCTACTGAACAAAGAAAACACGTTGCTCCGCGTCACAGCCTTTGAAATCTGAAAAAGTGTCTTAGTTAGACAGATATTTTATTTTAGCTTTGGGGCTTTTGTCAGTGACAAAACTCTGGTGACGTGACGACTGTCTGCGCCGTGATTGGTTGTCCCTGACCCCTCCCCTCTGTGCTGATAGGACAAGACGAGCGCGCTCAGTCTGAGCAACGTGGCCGGAGTGTTTTATATTCTGATTGGCGGCTTGGGGCTCGCCATGCTCGTGGCCCTGGTCGAGTTCTGCTACAAGTCCCGGATCGAGTCCAGGAGGATGAAGGTGAGTTTGATCGTGAGAATCTGCTTCAGGACTTCCACAGTCATGCTAGCAGCTCTGTGAGCTACTTAGCAACCATTTGAGCTACATGCTAAAATGCTAATATAATGTTTACCCTGCCCACCATTTTAGTTTAGTTTAGCTTAGCATGCTAATATTTAAAGCTCTAAACACAAAGCTGCAGCTGAGGCTCTTGGGAAAGACGTCACTTTGCAGGAGGCGATGATGAAAAGTCCGAATCACAAAAGTTATTTCAGTTCATCATGAATCTCTGAACCACGTTTCATTAGAGTCCAGCCATTTGAGGGATTTCAGTCAAAACCACAATATGAGGATCATGAAAGTCATTAAGATTCATCCTCTGGAGAACATGAACGTCTCGTTTCAGTCTGGACTCCAGTGCCGACTGTGAACTGATTATTTAACACAAAGCGAACGCACAAGCTTTTACACACAGACACAAAATGGCCGAGATGTTCATCGTCTCTTTATCAACACAACGACCAGATGATTCATTTCAGTTCTTGTTGCTTAAACCTTCCGACAAAAAACAAATGACTAAACAGACGAGACGACAACACGACGTCCTCGATGGAGATAATCAGAGTTTGTGTCTCTGACCGTGGACGAACAGGATTGATCAGTATGTTCAGTGGAGAACAGTTGCTGTGATTCGTGGACCATCAGGACCTTTGTCTCTGCAGCAGCTCTGGATTTCAACTCTCTCGAGTGACTCTCCTCCTCGCTGCCATTTGAAAGAGCATCAGCTGAACTCTGTTTGTCTGACACTGATCTGGAGCTCCTCTTCCTCGCTGGCGTCTGCGTGTGATGAAACTGCGGCCGCCTCATTACAGACGGCGCTGGTTTATGCTGAGACTTTGATGGGCTGTTCAGAAGGAACAAACAAGTCATTAGTGCCGTCGTCTCCACAGCAGCTGCACCAGTCTGTCGCTCTGCTGGACTTTTGTTATTCTCCTCACACACAGGGAGGACTTACACAAACCCTCGCCGCCGGCGGCAGTGACACGTCACGTGTGGCGGATTTCATCAGTCAGAGCAGATGGAGCAGGGTTAGGCGGCGGTTACCTGCTGCAGAGGTGGACGCAGTCACTGCAGCAAACAGGAGGAATAATCCATACAAACCACCACACGTCCTCAGAAGATACAGGAAGTTCGTTTGTTACACTGACGTAGAGGTGATGTCTGAGTGGAACACGCTGTGTCTCAAACCAGATACTTCAATCAGTCACACTGTCCTGTAGTACATGTAGTACACGTAGTACACGAAGTACACGAAGTACACTGAGTATTCCCACATGTAGTGCATTTGTTTCAACAGGATAATGTTTCAAATCAATGGCTCCTGTGTATCCAGAAATTACAAATCGCCAAAATATCCAACACCCGATTTTCTTGTGTTCGCTCTTACGTTGAAAATACGACAACGTGTCGTCCTCCCTCTGCCGCCATTTCCTTTGGTTTTAAAATGATGTCATGAAAGTTCAATGATTGAGATGCAGTGTGAAGGTCAGCGTCACCACAGTTATCACCGTTCATCCTGAGGCCAACAGGAACTTCTGAACCAAACTTCAACACAAACAATCCGATAGTTGTCATCTAACACAAACTGTTATGACCGAGCTCAGGGGAAACAAATCTGAGCAACGCCACATGAAGGATTCATCCTCTGGGAATCATGAGCGTCTGTTTCATCTCTGAGTCCAGAACAAAGAAAGCTTTGTAGAAATCGAGCTGTGACTCCGACACTGTTCACGTTCTGTCTCGAGCTGATGTGTGAATGTTTGCTAAAGGATAATTCTGCCGTCAACTCGTTCATTTTTATTCGTGCTTGTGACGTACGAGTTCACCGCTTGACGATAAGTTTACCAGGAAAAAGCATTAAAAGACGTCACAGTTTGTCAAAGTGATTTTCATTAAAAAGGTTAATAAGCAGATTTTTCCCCCTGCGATTTAGTGAAAGAATAAAAATGATTTTTAATTCTGAACTAAGATCTGCAGTGTTATCGCAGGTGTCGGTCGTGGCCTGCAGGCAGCAGCACTGAGACAGATGCTGCTGTCGCTCGGAGAATAAGACGCTCAGTGACAGTCAGGGATGAGGGCGAGAGACCAGACACTGAAGGAAAGAGAGAGAGAGACCTGGCGTTGACAGTGAAGTCGACGCCGACGGATTGTCAGCTGCTGACTTCCTGCCGTCGAGGTGGAAGCAGGAGGGAGATGAGTGATTGACTCTGATGTTCAGTTGTGGGATCGCTCGCTCAGAGCTGCTCCTGTAAATGAATAAACCTGGGATCTATTTGTACCAATCTGCCTGACGACCGCTGCTGCCAGGCGGCGAGCGGCGAGGGAGCACGAGAGCCTCCGAGGCCCCGAGACAGGATATTAACTCTGGATCCACATCATTAGTTCCACTGAGGAGGGATGGAAACAACTTTTACTGTTATTACTGTCAGAGACGACTGTGCCTCAAACAAAAACCTGCACGTTTATGTTGAGCTGAGAAACAGTGTGTTCCTACTTTACAGGTTTTATTGTGTTTTTTCCTGATGGTTGATAGTTTTGTCGTTAATGACGTTTTTTAAGTTCATAACTCTGAACACATGTTTAGAGACACACTTCCTGAAACAAGTATCTTAAAATCAACTAAACGAAGAAAGAAAGAAACAAAGAACCTGAAACTCAAGAACTCGATGTTTGGCAAATTCACCAACTTGTAATGGAGACAAGTACAAGCTGAGAAAACTATTTCTGAATCGTGAGAAACATAAAACTTAGCATTTGAGCTTCTAACGTCGCTGCAGATTCACTGGATTCTGTTTCACTCAGTTTACAACTAATTTCTTATTTTAATCAAATAAATATCAGATTTTTCTAAACTTATCTTCCTGTAAATTTCACTGTGCATTAATCAGATTTTTTTAAACCAGCTCCTTTTCTCTTTGTCTCACAGGAGCTCATCGACGCCGCCATGATGAGCACCAGACTCGGTGGGATGGCGGGAGGAGGAGGAGGAGGCGTGGCGGCTGTGGGCGGTTTTGGAGGAGGAGCTTCAGGACTCGGAGGCGAGAACGGCCGCGTGGTGGCGCACGATTTCCCAAAAGCTGGAGCTCAAGGTTTACCCTGCATGAGCAAAGCTGCCGGCATGGGACTGTCCACCGGCATGTGACCAAAACCCTGACTCCTGATTGGACGGAATGCTCCTGTCTGTCAGTCGGTGAGGAGAGAGAGACGGAGACGAGGGGAAGGAAAGAAGAGAAGAACAGATGAGGGTTGGAGGTAAAAATAAGAAGAGGAGAAGGAATGAGAAAGCGAGAGAAGAAGAAAGGATGAGAGTGAGGGAGAAGAAGAAAAAGGTGGAGGTTGTAGGGAGGTGAAGAACAAACAAGAGGAGAAGAAAGAGATGGAAAGATGAGGGAAGAAGAGGGGGAAGAAGAGAGAATAAAAAAGAGACAGAGATATTTAAAAGCAGGATAAAGGGAGGAGGAGAGGAACAGAAATGAAAGAAGACGATGCAGGAAAAGAAAAATGGTGAAGGAAGGAAAGAAATGAGAAGATGGACAGATGAACAAAGAAAGGAGATCGGAGGTGATGAGAGAAAAAGGTGGAGGGAGCATGAAGAAGGAATGATGAGGGATGGAGGCAGCAGAAGTTAAAGAAGGGAGAGGATGAGGGAGGAAGACGAGAGGAACAGTGATGAGATTTGAGGAAAGATAGAAAAAGAAAGGAAAAAGACCGGAGGAGAAGAAGGAGAAGAAGGAGACATGTGACGGACCGACAGGAGGAGGAGTGTTCACGTTCACAGCAGAGAAAAGTGACTCAGCTCCTGCAAGACGAGCGACTGGGCTTCACAACCAGAGGCTCGACTTTTTCTATAAGCTCCTCCTCTTCTGCAATAAGAGAAACTGAGGAGGGAAACTTCTTAAAGACTCAACTGACCGACTTCCTCTTCCTCCTTTTCTTATTCTACCCTTCACTCCTCCTCCTCCTCGTTCCGTCACGTTCGCACAAAAGAGATTTGAGCATGTTTTCATCCTTTAGACTTTGAAACACGGACGAACACGCGTGTGCTGATGAACCTGAGGGAAACGTGTGAAGATGTATTTGTCACATGTTTTATTTTGTCCTGAAAATTCTTCTAAAACTTTATTTTGTGGCGAATAAACACTGATGTGAAGTTGACGTTAAAGGTCAGAGTCCGAAGTTCAAATGTTTTGTTTTCGATCAACACTTCAAAACCAAAAAACCTTTAAAGCAGCATAATGTAACAGTTACTGATGAACAGCGCCCCCTGCAGCCCCACACGATGAACTGGTCTCTGTGTCCGAGCGATGAAGTGGTTTCCTGTTCCCACTCACTGAACTGAAACATTACCCATGATCCTCTGCTTCCTGACCCTGAAGAGCTGCTGCTGTAACAAATCCACCAAACTGTTCAGAATTCTTCATGTTTCTAAGTTTCCTGCTGAATATTGGAGATAAACTCTGGTTTTTAATAACTTCCGAGTGTTTTTCACTGATCTCAGTTCAGCTTCACTCTTCAACTGCAACTGATTGTGACAGTTGAACTAATTCAAAGTAATAAAAGTTACATATTGTTTATTTAAAACGATAAAATTAAATTCTTCACATTAGATGAACGTGCACATTTCTGTCAGTTTGGTTTTATATGATTATTCAATTATCAAATTAATTGACAATCAACTGCTCCGATTATTAAATGAATAAAAGCTTAAATACAAACTGTGATTGATAGTGAAAATAAGATGTTTGAATCCGGTCCCAATAAAACACTCACTGGTTCCTGCTGGTATTGAAATGTGGGAACAATTGAAGAAAACAAAATGTGGAACGAGTGAGAAACTCTAAGAATAAATATTATCAATTTGTAGTATTTTTCGAAAGTTTAATGGATTTCAGTTATGATGCTAAGAGGATGGAAACAGGAAGCTCAATAAATCTCACATGCTATATGTTAGCATTAGCTAAGTAACATCTTGTAAGGGATTTTACACACAGTGTTGGCTAATGCTAGTGAAAATGCTAAGCTAACATCACCCAAGACAGGGAAAACAAGCTCATTAATCACCTGAAGATGATGAAGATGATGATGAAGATGTTGACGTCTCACCTGTTTCTTTTATCGCCAACTTCTTCTGCAGGTATGCTAACACGCTAACGTGCTAACACGCCCTATCTATCTCATTCGACACGTCCATGAAAGAACAGATCAGTAAATCATTTATTAACTTAATGACACAGAACAAAGTTACACTGTAATTCTTTTGTTGTGTTACATGTTTTTGTCACATTTCGAGGAAATAACTTCTACAACTAATTAAAAGAAACACAAGAAACACACAACAACACACATCCAGCAAAAAGACACAAACACAGGTCTCTGATAAATTCACACTAATCAGTTGCAGTTTGTTCTGTCTCGACCTTCGTCTGAAATAAAAACACTAACGTCAGTGACCTTGACGTGAATGTCCTCGCTTGTCTTTTCAGACACTGACGTCCACATGATGAAGTCACGTGTTACAAAATAAAAGCGTCGTTCTGCTCCGGTTGCCTGACATTTACCGTTTTATATTTCAGAGCGATTTTACTGCGGCTTCTGAAAACGTCAGGACACGAAGTGACTCTTCATTCACAGGAACAGAAACACCATCGGGGGAAAGTTCCATTAAACTGGAGGTGGAGATCTTTTAAACTCCTGAATGAACGAAGCTCGTCGTCTCCACTGATCCTCAAACAGCTGCTTCACGTCACATGACTCCACATCTGTCCTCCACGAAGACGCAGCACCAGAACCTTTCATACAGATATCAGGAAAATGAAATGTTCACATTTGTATGATAAGAATGACACATGTGCCGAGCTACACCTGTAAATAATGTTCCTTTTATTTGAGTCATGAGTTCATAACCTTTTGATTTTGTTGATTACGCTCAGTTACTCTGTTAAATAAAAACTCGTACGTTATCTGGACTTTTGTAGTTTTTCTGTTTCGTAGAGAATCGTGTTGACGAAACAACCTGTGAAGGTTTAAAGTATATTTCTGTATCACATGGGGTGAAAGGGAGCTAATGAAACTAAGACAGCTGGAACAAATACTCAGTATCCACGTCCCGGAGCGAGGAAGTCCAACGTGTGCGTTTCTGTTTGATCCTCGTGGACAGAAACTAAAGCTCCGATTTTCCTCTTTGCAGACGATTGGTTGTGTTTGCTTCTTCCCACCATGACCTCCAGCTCTGGGCCGTTTGCAGTGGGAAGCGAGTCAGCACCACTGAGGTGTTCTGCTGGGAAGCTTTGGCTTGAGATGAGGAATCTGACCTTTGACCTTCAGGTTTCAGGTGGATCGGTGCAGCTTCCTTGTCAGGGGGGTGATGGTCGATCGCTGGGACCAACCTGAGGACAAGCACTGGATATATAGAGTTTAAAGCTTTTTAAAACTATATATACTGTATAAATATGTATGTATAGTATTTATAGTGAAGGACTCGGCTATCGAAGCTCACTCCAGTTTAATTATCTACAACTATCTGGCAGGACCAAAGATACTTTTGAGAACAGAAACATCTGCAGACACTTGACGATTCAGAGTCTAGATGTTCGTCAAGCTTTGAAAAGTTATGAACGCTGCTAAGATGAAAATAAAATAAGAACAGTGATTCTGATGTGTCCCGAAGATCCAATGAAATAAAGCTGAGCAGAGAAACGAGGAGAAATGTCTCGATCTGCTGCCGGTTTCCAGATCACTGAAGAAAACCACTCGGCCACTTCACCCGAGGAGGAGACGTCTGAAAACTGAAATCACATGACAGAGGTTTGTTTTATTCTGCTGCAGGTTGTTTAACACATTTAATCAAAAACACTTTGACACTGATTCATAAAGTTGAATTGAAACTTCCAATATTCATTACTTACATATAGACGATTCATTTTTTGAATTACAAGTTTGAATATTCAAACATTAAATGTCTAATTAGATATTCACACATTTGCATAATTATCCAGAACAGAAATGAAAACACTCGATGACTCTGGGCTCAGAATTCTAAAGTCGACAAATCAGAATCGAGGTTTTTACTTAATATAATTTGTGCTTTTTATCTTTCAGTCATGATCAGAGAAAATGTTTTACAGAACAAACTCATGTGTTTCAAACACACTGAACTGAGAGAGAAGCACAAGAAGCTGATTTCAACTTTAATGTTGAAAACTTTCTTCAGTTTGTGACGATATTGATTTTGTGTAAAGTTTTAAAGCTGCTGACAAACAGAAGCTTTGCAGAAAACACAGGTTTCTTTAATGATCTGGTTCTAACAGAAACTTTCAATAAAACAAACGTCACCTTTTCTTTCTCTGCATCTTTATCGATCGTCCTCTTGGTGCAGTGTCTTCATTTCCACTTCTCTCTCTCGCTCAAGTCTTAAACCTTTAACTTTCGACACCATTATTTCTCTTATTATTTCGTCTTCTGTCCATTAGCTACGGCTCTTTTCCGAGCTGCTGGGACCTTTCATCGAATGGTTCGGTGTCCTGAGGGGGCATCACATGACGTAACACCTCATTACTCTGTGAGCTGTGAGGGAGGACGGAGACAGACGGGGCCAAAACAAAGCCAACAATTAGCCCCAGAAAGGTCCTGATTGGGAGTTTGTGGCCCATTACCTTCCCCTGCTCGTCCTCCAGGAAACCTCCAGAACAGAGAGGAGGAGGAGGAAGAGGAGGAGGAGGAAGATTAGATCCCTGGGGGCTTCCGGCAAAACACCAGACCAAAGAGATTTAGAGAAGTGTGAACTAAAAGTACAAATGTGCTCGTTAAGCTTTGAGGACGTTGAGTGTGTTGAAAAGACTCAGTTTAACACACAAGTATAAAAGCAGAGGTTTATTTGTCTGTGTTTGGAGCCACATTTATAATTTGTATTATTTACAGGATTCTTATCGATGTGCACATCATCAGTCGTGTTACATGTGATGCAGCACTTTGGGAAAATCACTGTAATAATCAATCTTTTACAAACATGAGTATCTGTGTTTGTTTACTGATTCTTTATTTTACCGATCAAATAATAAACAAAATATTCATGTATATATCGTTATATTCTTTTTCCTTAATTCAAGTTCAATATAAAAAAAAACTCTGTGGTTTGCTTTAAAGAAAAGATGGAGCTGTTCAATAAGATGACCGTACATGTTTTGACCAGCAGAGGGCGCAAGAGGAAAAGTCAGAGAATCCCTGAAATCAGGAGGATTCATCCTCTGGGCACCATGAAAATCTACACATTTCATTCACAGACACCTTTGTTAGTTTGGTCCATGTCCCATCTCCTAACATGGAGGAGATGGGGTTCATGACCTATACTGCAGTCAGCCACCAGGGGGCGATCAAGACACTTTCAGGCAGCTGTCATGTCGTCCATCTTTATTTACAGTTCATGGTTCTATACACGTCCGTGTAGTTTATTGTTCCACATGAATAAACATTATTCATTGATTATGTTAGTTATTAACTTTAATCAAAATAATGTGTTTTCATAGTTGTAGTATCAGTGGAGCTCAGAGCTTCGTTATCGTGACGTAAACTTGATGCTGTTCTGACTTCATGTGATCTGACCTGAGATCATTTATAACGTTTCACAGTAAAACACTGACTGATGACCTGTGTCACAGTGACCCCTGGTGGACAAGTACAGAACAATGTTCTACACACTCGACTTTTTGTCATGTGTCATTTTATCTACATTATATTGTCTGTCAACTAGTACCTTTAAATAATAATATAATAATAATAATAATAATAATAATAATAATAATAATAATGTATTATTATTATTTAAAAACACATTTACAAAGTGCTTCGCAGACATAAAAACAGAAAACACATTCTGTGTAATTACAAATTTAAACAAGTTAAAGCAGGACAATGGATAAAATGAAGCAATAAAATGTAATAATTAGTCCTCTGAGGATGAACCGCTTCACCGACTCTGAGCATCTCCCCACAGGAGCAGCAGCCGAGCACAGAGAGACGATGAGGACGCTGGTCCACAAACAGAGCGTGAAGAACAACACAGCAAGTTATAAATGTAATGATCATCACAGTTAGTCTTTAAGTCGTCTTTGTTCTGACTCGTGTCCAGGACACAGATAAATGTCCTCATCACCAAAAGATCTGGAACCTCCTCGTGTTTCCAAGTGGACGTCTTCGTCTTCTACGTGTACGGCTCCTCTTCTTCATCCTGAGATGTTTGTGTTCTTCCAGCTTCACGTCCGTCACGTGTTAGAAACCTCATCAACACGTCCACTCGCTCTCTGGGAAGCTTCCACACATTGTCCTGCTGTTTCCTCACATGGACTCACTCTGACATGTTACACACATTTTACTAGGAGGCTGCAGGAGAAGATCCAGAACATGTCCAGAGACACTGACTCAGACATTTGTTCTCACATAGAGAACCTCCAGAACATGTGAGGAACATGTGAGGAACACATCAGGAACATGTGAGGAACATGTGAGGAACACATCAGGAACATGTGAGGAACACATCAGGAACATGTGAGGAACATGTCGGGAACATGTGAGGAACAAGTCAGGAACAAGTCAGGAACATCAGCTGAGATTAAAAACATGAATAGATTGTTTGATAAAGATGGACGACATGACGGTTCCTAAAAGTGAAGCCAGATCACCTCTATCGCCCCCTGGTGTCTGGCTGCAGTATAGGTCATAAATCCTCCTCCTCCATGTTAGCAGATGGGACATGGACCAGACTAAACAAATGAGAGTAGACGCTAAATAAATAATAAACAATAATTTACATGAACATGTTTGTGTTTGTTAGAACTCGAACAATTTACCAGTTGGAAAATGAAAATCTGCCGATATGAGTCTTTCACAGACGTATTAGTATCAGTTTGTTTGCTGATATAAAAACTTATTTCACTGAATAAAGAATGAAGTTCACTGATGGTTATATTTTACGTTAAAAAAATTTCTATATTTGGTTTTATTTGTGTTTTCTTTTTCTTTTTAGTTTTAACTGTGAAATATCAAACCTCATCGCATTTTCTTTTCATAAATGTTTGATAACATCTGAGGAATCATTGAGCATTTCTTTCATTCCACGTCCATCTCGTAAATAAAGTGATGAAGCAGTCGAGGGTTGTTTCATTGAGTCAGATACAAAAACAGTTTATTGAACATCATCATCGTCACAGACACAATAAAAACAGACTCAGCTCAGAAACACTTGATCAATAATAAAAGCAGTTTGTAGCAGAGATAATTAAAAATCTACTTTAATTTTTAATTCAAATAAAATCATTTTGTCGGTAAAGTTCATTTGCTGCTGCTAAAGAAAAAAATATTTGATATGTTTTGATCGCGTCCCTTAAAGTTCTTCATGTCCTCAGGGACATGACGTCTCTGTCCAGTTCAACTGAATCTAATTTGATTTGTGTGAAAGTTCTGAAGTGAAACCAGACGTCTGGGCCTTTCAGAATAAAGTGCACGAGACTTACATCATCAGGCAGAGCGAGGACTACAGCTCTGAGAGGACTGAACTACAGAGTCCAGGAAACCTGCGTCTCCTTCGTCCTCGTGTCTCTTTTAGCTGATGATGAAGACTCTGGGTGGGTCCTCTCTCATTGGAGGAAGACTCTCAATCACCATGTTGTCCATCAGTCCGTATTTATCCTCCTTTTTCCTCCGCCCTCCTTCGTTTCCTCCTCCTTCACCATTGGCTGAAATCTCCTCTGCAAGTCCCTCCCCCTCCACCGGCTGAGACAGCTGATTGGTCAGCTGCTTCATCGTCACCTGCGTTTAAAAAAGACGTCAAAGAATTAACACTAATATTTTAAATATAAAACATGTAAAAACAGAATCCTGCTGCGTCTTTATGGAAATAAAGTCATCAGACAAATGAGTCATTTGACTCATAGTTTCAACTCTATTGTGCAAAAATACACAAATTTTAAATAGAAAACAAAGATAAAATGATTATAATTATTATTGTCTGTGATCACGGCTCCACTTCGGATTTTTTCAGTCAAGGATAAAAATCATATTCGGGTTTGTTTTTGCTCTCAGAGAAAATCGAAAGCTGAAAAGAAGTTGATCACTTTCACAGAACAAGAGGGGCGGGGTCACGACCTGCAGCTCTTTGAAGAAGTGGAGCATGGCCACGCCCACCACGATGACCACGAAGGCGCCGAGCGTCGTGACCACGTCCACGGCCGTCATGCTCGTCCACTCGTGGAAGAGGATGATGGAGGTGGACAGAACGACGGAGGTGAAGAGGACGTAGTAGATGGGGTAAACCAGCAGCGTGTTGAACGTGTCTAGAGACTTGTTCAGGTAGTTCACCTGCAGGGGGCGATGCAGACACAGGTCAGATACAACATATATCAGGATTTTTTAACTTTTTTAACTTAACTTTAACTTTTTAACAACGTGTAAAAATCTGAGCATCACAAAAACACTTTTATTCGATTATCAACAACTTCCTGCCTCCACTGACTCTGAAGAACAACTCCGAGCAACAATATAAGAACCATGGGAATGACATCACCTGTGTTACTATGGAGACGATGAGAGTGAGAAGCAGGATCCAGGTGAGAGGACTCGTGAGAACTGAAACATCATAAAACACTAAACAGACAAAGACACAGAGACAATGAACAGATTTAACATTTTAACTGGTTTCATTTATTTTTGTGAATCAAACTTTCTCCTCCAGCGAAGCAGGAAGTTCCCACACAGACACATTTACGCTTTAAAACTAAAACCACCTCCGTCAAGGTGAGTAACGATCCTGCTCCACATTAACACCTGAAAAAACACAGGTCACATGACCGTTCACGTCCACTGGTCATGTGATGTAAACAGGAAGTAGATGGTCTCCTCTGCAGCTGGTTGCTTAGTAACAGAAACTCCTCTTAAGGAGGAACAGTGATGGTGAAGAGTCAGAGCAGGGACGACGAGGTGGAACTGTTACTGACAGGAAGTGTTACTGACAGGAAGTGTTAGCGACGCTTTGTGTTCACCGCTGGTAGTCGAGTCATGTGACTGATGAGAACCAATCAGGAAGAGAACGTCTGCGTCATCGTTTACTAAAGTCTCAGTTTCTGTTCAGACTCAAACACAAACCCAGAGTTTTCAAAGCGAGAGCAGTTTACACAAGTCTCTGATTCAGAGGCTGGAAACTGCAGCAGGCGTAACCATAGCAACAGGGGTGTGTTTTAAAACTGAAACGTATCAGTGTGGGTGTGGCCTCATGTTCTGTTGTTGTAAACTATGAATTTTTGTCAGAAAAAAACAACTTTATTGAGTTCTTGAAATCTTTCGGGGTGATGTTCCTCATTTCTTCTTTTTTACGAACCTAAGAATTATTGATGAATTGATGATGAGGCTCATTGTGAAGTTTTAGCCTCTATTTTTAAATTGGTTTTGTTCTGGCAGAAGTGGAATGAAAACAAGAAATAAGAGAAACTGTTTCCATCAGTTTCGAATCACAACTTTCACCACTTCTATATTTTGTGAACAAAATGTAAACGGTTGGAAACCATGACGACGTGTTTGGTGTGTCTCACCGGTGTTGATGGCGATGGCGAGGCCCTTCACCGACGAGACCGTGAAGGCTCCGAGCAGCGAGCAGATGCTGATGTAGACGAGGATGTTGGATCGACCGAACCGAGGAGAGAAGTACAAGACGAGCACGGCACACAACAGCAACACAGCTGAGACGTACACCAGGAAACCTGACACACACACACACACACACACACACACGTCAGCTTCATAAACCATCTTTACAAACATTTATTTAACGTCTACTTTGATTATTTTAGTTTGGTCCATTTCCCATCTGCTAACATGGAGGAGACAGGATTTATGACCTATACTGCAGCCAGCCACCAGGGGGCGACAGAGATGGTTTGGCTTCACTTGTGAAACTGTCAAGTTGCCCCCACCCCCCTGACAACCCCCCCTCACCAGGGTCGAGCAACTTGTCCGTCATGTCCTGCAGTGATGTCACTTCCTGTTCCTCTGGGGCGTGGATGACCAGCAGGATGCTTCCCAACACACACAGCAGACAACCGAGCTTCCCCACTACGTTCAACACCTCCCCCAACAGGTAGGAGGACAGAACTGCACTGAAACACACACACACACACACACACAGGCTTGTTATTGGTTCTCAGTCTGACCTCTTTCATCAGAAGTGAAATGAGAACCGACCTGATGAGGACACTCAGAGCTCCCAGTGGAGTCACCAGCGTCGCCGGAGCGAACATGTAGGCGACGAAGTTACAGGCCTCCCCCGCTCCCACTGCCGAGTGACACACACATGAAGACATCGTCAGGGCTGTCACATGACACAAATGATCACGTGACAATCAACACATGACTCTTTATCTCTACAGTAATTAGTAATTAGTAATTAGCTGCCTCATATATATATATGTATATATATATTCTTTTTCTGTGAGAGTTCAAACAGTTTCCGGTTCCTCCACAGTTAACACGAGTCCGGCTGCAGAGTCAATATGACCAATAATAAATATGACAAACTCAATGGAGAATATTTAGTGAACTGGCATCATGAACATTGTTCCTGACGCGTGGTTCAGGAAACTCAGTGAAAACAATAAGATGCTGAACCATCATGAGAACGTTTACACTGGAAACAAAGATGGCTGCTCCGCTGTGTGAGCGTCTGGTTTCCACGGTGAAGACGAAACCAGATGTGCTCAAACATCTGGAGGTTCATACGTTCAGCTGATCGGTCAACAAACACAAATATGGTACAAAAGTATAGAATTCAGAAAATAGAATGAATAGATTCTTACTGGTTAGCAGGCCCCCCCACCAGAGCCAGTCCTTCAGGTAACCATGACCTCCATCACCTACACACACACACACACACACACACACACACACACACACACACACACACACACACACACACACACACACACACACACACACACACACACACACACACACAGATATAAGTGATAATCGTGATGAGTGATTTCTTTATCTCTCTTGAACACATGGTTCCAGTCGATCACACGCTCACCTGCTCGGGTGTGACCGGTGTCGGCCAATCGGAGGAGAGCCTTCTTCTTGAGAATGACGCTGCCGCCGATGAGGAGGGCGGACATCAGAGCCAGAGTCAGGCCGAGCCACAGGTTGTACGAACTCACATCTGCAGACAAACAGTGAGTCAGTGTGTGTTCATGAGGGTGTGTAGAATTTAACTAATGAGTTTTAAAGATAAATAATCAGACCGAGGATTAATCCTGGATTTAAATCTGCATGTTCTGACATTTATTTGTATTCATTATCTTTTTGGTATAAAAAAATGTAAATTAGACAAATGAGGCTGAAAACTGAAAATGTTTAAGATTAATCTTTCACCTGCAGATGGTTTTATTTAGATTATTGATTAATCTGCAGATTAATTTCTTAATCAATCATTTGTTTGGTCTGGAACAACATTATGAGAACAACCCCACATATTTTTTAACAGTCAGGGTGAATAATAGTAATAATACAAAAATTGCTATATGATGCTTTAAATAGAAGCAGACATGTATATTTCCAATTGAACAATAAAACAGGATCAATTTATTAGATATTAAGATTGAAAAATAAAAATGAATATTGAATATTTCTTAAAATATAATTTAAGTCTCCATATTTGAGAATTTAGAAGCCTTTTCAAATTTTAAACTTTGGGATCTCAGTTAAAATGTATAAGATGGAATAAGGACATTTGAATTATCTGTTGATTTAACTTTTTGTGAATTATTTGCATGGAAGAGATTTTGAGAAACTTTCTCTTTTAACAAATAAATCTTTTGTCTTCGACAAAGTGAATAATAATAAAATAACAACAATAAGAAGAAGAAGAAGAAGAAGAAAGTTCCTCTTTTCATGACAGCGACAGAAACGAATCTGACACCAAACTCAAAGTTCACCAATTCATCTAAACTGGTTTGATTAGTTTGTGAACTTCTGTGTTAAAGCTCCTGTGAAATTCAATCTGCAGGAAACCAAGAACAATGAGGCTCCTCCTCCTCTTCTTCTTCTTCTTCTTCTTCTTCTTCTTCTTCTTCTTCTTGAAGACAGTTTGTGTGTGAAACACTTTAATCTAAACAAAGGGTTTTATAGTTTATATATCACCACCTGTTGTGTGACTGCTGTTGTTCAGGTGTGTGTGTGTGTGTGTGTGTGTGTGTGTGTGTGTGTGTGTGTGTGTTACCTGTTGTGTGACTGCTGTTGTTCAGGTGTGTGTGTGTGTGTGTGTGTGTGTGTGTGTGTGTGTGTGTGTGTTACCTGTTGTGTGACTGCTGTTGTTCAGCTGTGTGTGTAACACTGTTTGATCTCCACTGAATGAACACACTGTAGACATGGAGCCGCACCACAGCCTCAGTACAGACGCTGCAGACACATGAGAACAGAGTGAGTCCAGTTACAACTTTTAACAAAGTAACACAACAGAGTCAGAGTAAACAGCCTCGTCACCGTGACGACACCCGTTGGTCTGTGAACTGAAGCCTCAGCTTCACATTGTGTCCAATGAAACTAGAGACTGAGACAGAAACTCCTGAATATTTCCTGACGTTATAAAGTGAGAAGTAGAGTCACTTTCTATAGACTTCTATAGAAACTACCTGAGGAGTCGCCCCCTGCTGGTCACTACACAGAAGACACTGTGTAGACACTTCTGAAGTGGCTTCACTTTCTGGACCTGGAGTTTACGTCTGTTTTCTATAAACAATATGAATCAATTAGAAACGTCTGGTCGAGAGTCACAAACTGGTTTTGGCAGGTTTGATGATGACATCATAGGAATCATTGGCACATGTACAATTATAGGTCGATATATCGGTATTGGAAATGTTTCACTCCCCAATATTAATATTTATATGGATATCATGACATTTATATTGATATTGAAAACATCCTCAAAAATCCATATCAAGTCCTGAACGACTGAACATAAACAAAGCTTCAGTTTGTTCTAACCCATCGACTGAATTAACTGAGTAAACTTCTGCTTCTCTGACCTCATTTGTTGTTTGTCTTGTGCGGCGGCTGCAGGTTTGTGTAAGACGGGTTTGACCACTGCTGGTCATGAGAGTAACAGGACGAGAGAGCAGACTCAATATTTACACTGTCAACACTGACGCCTCAGTATAAACACAGATAACACAGAGCAGCAGCTCTGCAGCGTCATGTTTGACTTTCACCGGAAACAAACGGAAAGAACCTGAAAAACTGCATTAATGACGGGAAACAGCGTGTAGAGGTCAGAGGTCGAATCAGACTCAGGAGCTGAGGAGCTGTTTGTAAACCTGAACTGAACCACACACATGTTCCTCACATGTTCCTCACATGTTCTGTAGGTTCTGTGTGTGAGAACAAATGTCTGAGTCAGTGTCTCTGGACATTTTCTGGATCTTCTCCTGCAGCCTCCTAGTAAAATGTCTGTAAAGTGTCAGAGTGAGTCCATGTGAGGAGACAGCAGGACAATGTGTGGAAGCTTCCCAGAGAGCGAGTGGACGTGTTGATGAGGTTTCTAACACGTGACGGACGTGAAACTGGAAGAACACAAACATCTCAGGATGAAGAAGAGGAGCCGTACACGTAGAAGACGAAGACGTCCACTTGGAAACACGAGGAGGTTCCAGATCTTTTGGTGATGAGGGCCGACGCCGGTGTGGATGAGCTGTAAACAACAACACTGATCTTTCCACAGCAGAGTTTATACGTCATGTCCGGCCTCCTGCTGCTCTACAGGCTCCGCCCCTGCTGCTCTACAGGCTCCGCCCCTCGCCTGGATGTTCCCCACATGTTCCTGTTTGAACGAGTCGGGACCCGACAACCTGCTGCTGCTGCTTCACAAACACTAACCACAACATGTACACACACTGTTTTACTGAGTCTCTTGAATAATGACAGAAATGTTCATATTCTCTGACAGAGAGTTTTCTGTCTGTTTGTTTGTTTGTTTGTTTGTTTGTTTGTTTGCAGCATTACACAAAAACCAGGAAACAGATTTCCAGTAAACTTGGTGGAAGGATGAGACGTGTGTCAAGAAAGAAATATTAATGTCTGAAAACAGATTCATCAAAAATCTAAATTATGTTTTATTTTACAAGAATATCTTTCTTAAGTATTTCATATAATCATCTCCTGTAAATAACTGAGTGTGGCAGAAAACCTATTGTATTTTTCTCTGAGATATAGTGGTTGTATAAAGATGAATAATAGTAATAATGAAAACTTTCTATTTATATATATATATATATATATATATATGTTACAAGCTGCTTTACAAGTTAAAAATGAAACATTGAAGACAAACAATAAGAAACAATTATTCAGAAAACAACATTAGAGCTAAAACACAGAACCAACGTGATGAATATATTTGAAACTGGTTAAAACTTGAACATTTACAGAAATGTTGATTAGTGTGTTTTGAATAAAAGAGAATAAAGCTCAGTAACAAGCTGCAGCATCAGAGTGAAGTTAGTTCCTGCTTTTTGTCTTTAACTTCTCTATGTTTGAGCTGATGAAGTGATGAAGATGAAGTGATGAAGATGAAGTGATGAAGATGAAGTGATGAAGAGGCCGTGTTGTTCTCACCGTTGGTGCACGTCTCATTCTGCAGATAAACATCTCGCATCGTGTCGCTTCAGTCGAGGAACCGGAGGAAACGTCCCAGTGAGGAAATAAAACCAGTGGAAACAAAACGAGGAGAAGAAGAAGAAGAAGAGAAGTTTTCGTCCTGATCCTGAAACTCGATGTTCGTGTCCTCAGCAGGTGAAGCACCTGGCCCCGCCCACTGCAGGTGAGCTGCCGCCCCGCCCACCGGAACAAACACAGGAAGCACAAAGAAACGGCCAATCAAATAATAACAATGGAATGGAAGGAAAAACAATATTAACGACAAAACAATATAGATATAAAATTATAAAATAATAAAATAAATGTCTGAGATGAACACATTTCTTCTTTTGAACCCAAAACAACGCGTTTGAAAATAAAACATAATAAAAGTAAAACCTGTCTCCTTCGTGGTGCCTGATGTTGCATCAGAGGAGGACTGCTGCCCCCATGTGGCAGATGTGGGGAAACACAGGGTTTTGTGTGTTAAAGCAATGGAGAAAAAAAAGTAATTCGTTTTTTTATATAAGAAAAAATAAATAAGAACTTTAGTTTCCGGTTTATTGTTTATTATTTCCAGACATATATCAAACAATTAAGAGGCAGATTAATAAACACAAAAGAAGAAGAAATGAAAAAACTTATTTATGTAAAGTTTGATCTTAACATGTTGACAGAGTTTCAACAAAACTCATTTTTAAATTTAAAGACATATTTTGAAACATGTTTTCGACACAGATCTACTAAAATAAAAGCATTAAAAATATATATTTTAAACCCTGGAGGAAACTTAATACTCAACTTTATATCTCCGTTCTGTCCTTATTCTGAATGTATCATTTATTCATATTTTTCTTATATGTTTAGTATTTAATTTATGTTTGTGTTCATGCTTGTTGTTCCTTCATATCGGATGTTTACATTTCTTCACTGTCCTATTTAACCACACTTGGTTTTGTCTTAGTAACCATAGTAACCATTGAGTTCCCGAACCAACCAAGACTGTGAATTGAAATGTGATTCATAGAAATAAGGAAGTTAGTTAATCAATTGAACCTATGACAATAAATGAAGTAATACAAAAATATCAATCATTAATAAAAACAGATGCAGATATTTTCTGAATTCACAAAACTTTATTTTCTAGGAAAAATAATTTCATCCATTTCTCAGCGTTTCATTTGACAGAGACACAACAGCAGTGCCGCTCCTCTGATGCAAAGGGCCGGGGCGTGAGGGGGGTGATGGGTCGGGGGGCTAACGGATTCCAGGCTGAGCGGCGTTCAGTTGCAGTAGTTCTGCAGGTCAAAGATGTTGCAGGGCTTGTGGCAGCACTGCTCCACGATGCCTCGCTTCACCATCATCTCCATCTGGTCCTTGAAGGCGAACTCGGCCACCTCGTTCTCGCCGCCCGCTGCAGCTCCGCCCGACTTCGCAGGAAGGAAACCTGAGAGACACGAGTTTCTTTAACCTCATGAGACCGAATCCAAGTGACTGTTGAGGAAGATCTGGTTCATTTCAAGGTTCTGTGTTTAAATCTGTCATGTTCTCACCCAGCAGAGGGTCCGCGTCTCTCTTGGGGGTGTAGAAGAAGCCTCTCTCGCCACAGACCAGGTAGAGGGCGTCGACCAGGTGAGCGCCGCAGAGGTGCTGCGGGGGGAGCACGGCCTGGGAGCCCGACCATGACACGAGCATTAGGACGAGCAGAGAGACAGACTGGAGCCACAGCGCCGCCATCTTGGAGGAAAGCTGAAACACACGCTTTTCTCTTATCATTTTTAAAATGAAAGCTTGGAAAAAATAGATTTTTTAAACGTTGGCAGTGTCCGACAATGAGACCCGATTCTTTATCTTAAGTCTTTTTTTATACATATTATTTTTCTAAACTAAATCAGCTTTCAGTTTTGACATGAAATCTTTTTACCTTAAGAGACGATGGATCTGAAAATAACTGAAGACGAGGAGAAGCAAAGGATGAAAATGGAGTGAGAACATAGGGAAAGAACAAGAAACACAAGAAAAGGAGGAGGAGATGAAGAAGTAGAAAGAGGAGTAGAAAAAGTCACTTAGAGTCGGGAGAGGAAGAGGAGAAGAGGAGAAGAGAAGATAGAGGTGTAAATAGAAGTATAGATATAATGGAGGAAAAGAATGAGAGCATGCAGCTCAGGTGGAGGAAGAGGAGGTGATGGAGAAGAAGACAAACTGTAGGAGAAAGAGAAGAGGAGGAGGAGGAGAGGAGGTGAAGACATATAATCATTTAAAGAAGTGGAAAAGGAGGAGAAAACGACAGCTGGACCAGGAGAAGGAGGTAAAGGAGGAGATGGAAGTGAGTTGGAGGAAGAGGAGGTGTAGACAGAGAAGTGGTGAAAAAGGAGGAGGAAAGGTGAAGGAAGAGTGGGTGATTGAGAAGGATGAAGTGATGAAGGAGAAGATGGAGGAGGAAGAAAGGGAATAATGTCTCCCTGTCGAGCTGGAGTCAGAGAGGGAGGAGGTGGAGGAGGTGAAGATAGAGGAGTAAGTAGAGAAGTAACAGAAACAGGTCGCGAGTGAAGAACGAGAAGATGGAGGATGAAAGATGAGAGAAGAGGAGACTTTACCTGTCGAGCTGGAGGAGGTGAGTCTGCGATGAAGAGGAGGAGGAGGAGGAGGGAAGCTGAGATCAGGAGGATGTGAGGAAGAGCTGAAGGTCTCCTCTGCTTTTATAGTCCATCACCTCCACCTGGACACGCCCACCGCTCTGTGTGTGTGTGTGTGTGTGTGTGTGTGTGCGTGTGTGTCACAGATCATTAGCTGAATAAGTGACTGTTTTCTTCTGATTGAGCGACTTCAACACTTAGTAAAACCAACAGAGGTAATGATCCGACCTGATCGGATCATCTCAGCTTCTGATGATCAGCTGCTGCTCTGCTGAGATCAGCTCTTTTACTGAGGAGGAAGAAACTCAGAGGAGGTGAAAGTATGAATAATGTCATAAGAGTCAAAATGTAAAATTAGGATAAACAGTGAATCTGTGACGTCTTTGGGAAACTTTAGAGAAGTTGATGCATCAGACGAGGATGTTTTCAGAAGAAGATCAGAGTCTAAATCAATAAACGTGGTTTAATTACTTCTAGTGACTTGAATATAGTTTCACACTCAGACGTTTCTGAACACGTATATAATCTTTAGGTCTTTTATCCCCGTCCTGGTTGTGTCTCAGCAGCTGAACTGATCTTTGTTAAACTGCATCAGGAGCAGATCCAGGATTTATTTCTTTGACTTTGAGACAAAACGTTTTTAAACATTTTCACAAATTTCTCAGAGAATCACTCATCTAATAAAAAAACATCAGACATATTTATCGGCCTGATGTTTGTGAGTTTGTGTGATTTGATGGAGCTCGATTGAATTTAAGAGACTGTTGGAGAAGGTGTGATGTTTGGAATTAGAATTGATAAAAATTTTGCTTAGATTTTCAATGTGTTTTTTTTTTACAGCTCTCTCAGACACACACTCTCAGACACACACTCTCAGACTCACACTCTCAGACACACACTCTCAGACTCACACAGGGTTAATGGGTCTCGTAGTTTTGCTGACTGAGCTCTTGTCGCAGCTTGTTTGTCACAGAACAGAAAACTAACAAACCGTGAAAAACCGTCACCATGACGAGTCTTCATGACGGAAAAAGTATTTCTGAGAACATCTCACACACACACACACACACACACACACACACACACACACACACACACACACACACACACACACACACACACACACACACACACACACACACACACACACACACACACACACACACACACACACACACAGAGAGAGAAAAGCAGCATTTTGACTTTTTTCTTTTCGGTTCATTTATTAATAGTTTCTTCCATCTTGTGCGTCGAACTCACCTGGAAAGTATTTTGTAGATTATAGGAATAAGAACAAAATCAAATACTAGAATGTTTCACATCAAGTGAAGAAAAACAAATGAAGTCCAGATTCAGTGGCTCAAATATTAAAGTTGTTCATCTGCTGCTAAAAGAAAAGTGTTCGTCTGCTAACGAGAGGAAGAACCTTCTGAGCAGATATCCAGTCAGGAAACTTGAACTCTGAATGAATCCAGTGTGAATAAGGAGCAGTGAGTTTAACTGATGTGAACTTTAACACTTTACGTTCTGGTTTCTAACAGCTGAAGATAAACTCTCATTAAGATAAATAGAGTAATAATACAGATGTTCATTAAAGCATCACTGAACATGAATTCTACTGTTTCTGAAATCTTAAAACTGTTTGTCACAGTTTCATGAATCCAGAATTAACAAATTCAAGTTTCTCATTTAGTCTCAAACACAAAAGTTTCAAATTCACCTTCAAGGAGAAAAGAAACTCAAATTAAAAACAGGAAGTTCAGAAGAATGAACAATAAATCCACTGTTCTCTCAGTTGCTGCAGTTTCACGTTCACGTCTGCGAAGGCGTCAGAGGAAGACGTCTAAGGTCTGTGTGATGTTCTGCCGGCAGAGCGGGCAGCAGCGCTGCTGTACGGGTCGGCGTTCTGTCAGGATGTCGGCGCAGTGGCGGCAGAGGCAGAGGTGTCGGCAGGGCAGCAGCAGCACCGTCTTGTTGAAGTCGTGACAGATGACACACTTCTTCCTCTCCTCCTGCTCGTTCAGCAGGTGGAGCAGCTCCCCGTCCTCCGCAGCTGAGTTCGACTGAGATGTACTCGTCCTGCCGCCGCTCCCCGGCTCGCCGTCCTGCTGAGTGAGAAGCGGCGCCGCGTCCGGCTGACTCCGGACGTTTCCTCGAGGCGGGTCGTCCTCTGAGGTTAAACCACCTGCGTCTGTGTTCAAGAGCCTCGTTCTACTCAGGTCCTCTGCTGTCCTGGTGTGGGCCGCGCGCTGGGCCAGAGCTGGCTCCACCATCGCTGCGTACAGCCTGCGCATGGTCGCCTGAACACCATGAACTCCCGGCAGAGCGTTGACCAAACGGAGGCTCAGCTGACCAGCGAGTACAGGAAGTCTGGGGTTCAACACCAGCAAAGTCAGTGAGATAATGGCAACTGTGGCGAGCAGCCCGTGTGAGTCGACCACGAAAACAGTGATGAAGACACGTCCAAGCGCTTCAAGGAAGTCCAGCAGCAGCTGGCAGGGCGTCCACAGCAGCACGGAGGCGCCGACCAGACAGCTGTACAGGAAGGTCAGCAGGGTCAGCGCCAGGTCCACCACTTTGTGGACGGGGCCAGCAACTGTCTCCCAGACGCCCGCCAGCACAGACAGACAGTTCTGCGTGCTGATGAGCATGACGTTGACCACCGTGTTGACAAAGTAAAGAATGAGGCTGAGGGCAATGAGGACGCCCTCGCAAGTCTGTCGCAGGATGCAGCACGCTAACGTAAACCCGCGGTGCAGCATGTCCTTCATGCGCCACGCCATGTGACAAAAGAGGTGTCCCACCATCTTGAAACTCTCTAACACTCCTCCCAGCATCTGCAGCCAGTCCTCCATGGCGTGCAGGGCTCCGTGGGCGGCGCAGGAGACGGCCTCGGTGGCGGTGAGGAAGGAGAAAAGAGCAAAGTTCCAGTATTCACCCAGAGTGGAGCCGCTCCGGCCGACCATGCTGCTGCGGAGGGAAACGCAGACGCCGGACAGGAAGTGAAGCAGCCAGCCGAACGTGGTGATGAGCAGGTCGAGCAGGAGGCAGCAGACGTCCACGCATCTCGAGACAGCAGCAAACACCACGTTCACTTCGTCCATCGCCGCCTGGAGAGACGCAGGGGGAGTTAGTTGATATTTGAACTGATTCACATCTGACTCAAATGAAACAAATGAGAGTTTCTGCAAAGTTCATGTTACATTGAAACGTTTTTATATCACACGATGGAATAAGATGGAACTTTATTGTTCACCTAAGTGAAAAATTGTCTTCGTCTCAACAATAAACAAGCGACAACAGATAGTAATTAAAGCAGAACCAGGGAGAGAGTCTGTGGCCGACCTGTGGACTCGATGACACTTTGTGGAGCAGAGGTGCTCTATAGCGCCTCCCAGAGCCCAAAGCTGAACACTAGCTGAAGAGAGGATGGGATCTATCAGTCAGGAAGCTCGATGTCTCCCCCGTCCTCTCAGTAAATATAAGAATATACTTTGTTCACCGCTGACACGACGCTGGAGCGAATCTTTCTGCTCTAAAGCTTCAGGGACTGAACCAGGCAGGAAGAGTTCAAACACTCCAGAGATCTGGACACGATCTAGAACCTGCTCCAGACTCTGACAACACGTCTTCTACTTTCTACAGGTCTCCCAGCGGGGGGGGGGGGACTCAGGGTTCAGAGCAGGAAGTGGCCTGTAGGACGTGGAGAAGTCAGAGCTCAGCTTCTGATGAAGAACAAACCTGCTGCTGTCAGATGTTTATACTAATATCACGAACATTACATAGTATTACATGTAGATATACATGTAATACTATGTAATACTACATCATGTGAGCTTTCTCTTTGACCTCCTCTGTCCCTGCTTTAGTTTCAGAGACATGGAAATGTACAGAAGCTCGTTTCAGAAGCTTAATGAGGAACCTCGGGTCTGTGATGGAGGCCGAGAACCCGTCAGAGGAACCAGGGGAACATGAACCTGGAACTGGGATTCAGCTGTTGATAGGTTGTCAGTGACCTGGAGGATGTATCTAACTCATCGCTCATCTTTAAATGAGAGGACTTGTGAATGGAGTCCGGTGGGAACGTCCCTGATCCAGAAACGGATCCGTTTCACGAAGCTCGGGTCGAATCCCCTTCATGTGAAGACGCATTAGCTTGTTGCTAACATCAGGTCGAACCTGTTTCCTCCACACGCAGAGCAGAAGCAGGAATCGAACCCGGGGGAGAACCCACGTGTTGTTTCACTCACCGCGGCGACATGACGCAGAAACATCGCATCTCTGAAGCTTTAGGAGAAACTGACGCGAGGCTTTTATTTATCTTCTCTTCCGTCTTCCTTCTGGTTTCCTGACCGGTGTTGATAACTGAGTCTCGGAGCGCACCAGCGCCACCTACTGCTCCGGAGTGTGAATCACAGTGAATGATTCAATCGGAATTGTCACGAAAACAACTTGTATAATCTTATTTTCACGTTAAATTAAACTTTCATATTATTTACGTTGTATTTTACGTATCTCCACCGGCACCGTATGTTTCTGTTTCTGAAAAGTAAAATGAAATGCAGTATTATTGTTATCACACTCATAACTTGCTCATATTCAATTTTATTATAAAAACATCCTTGAGAGGTGACACAGATATTTCACTTCACTCTGGTTCATGGTGACCCCCACTGTCATTATTATTATTATCATAATATATATCAACAGATAGTGTTTGTCTCCACGAGGTCTGGTGCTTCGCCTGGAAAGGAGTCAAATATCCTGAGTGTTGTCCTGGTGAGTGTTGTCCTGGTGATTGTTGTCCTGGTGAGTGTTGTCCTGGTGATTGTTGTCCTGGTGAGTGTTGTCCTGGTGAGTGTTGTCCTGGTGAGTGTTGTCCTGGTGAGTGTTGTCCTGGTGAGTGTTGTCCTGGTGATTGTTGTCCTGGTGAGTGTTGTCCTGGTGATTGTTGTCCTGGTGATTATTGTCCTGGTGAGTGTTGTCCTGGTGAGTGTTGTCCTGGTGATTGTTGTCCTGGTGAGTGTTGTCCTGGTGATTGTTGTCCTGGTGATTGTTGTCCTGGTGATTGTTGTCCTGGTGAGTGTTGTCCTGGTGATTATTGTCCTGGTGAGTGTTGTCCTGGTGAGTGTTGTCCTGGTGATTATTGTCCTGGTGAGTGTTGTCCTGATGAGTGTTGTCCTGGTGATTGTTGTCCTGGTGAGTGTTGTCCTGGTGATTATTGTCCTGGTGAGTGTTGTCCTGGTGAGTGTTGTCCTGGTGATTATTGTCCTGGTGAGTGTTGTCCTGATGAGTGTTGTCCTGGTGATTATTGTCCTGGTGAGTGTTGTCCTGATGAGTGTTGTCCTGGTGATTGTTGTCCTGGTGAGTGTTGTCCTGGTGATTGTTGTCCTGGTGAGTGTTGTCCTGGTGAGTGTTGTCCTGGTGATTGTTGTCCTGGTGATTGTTGTCCTGGTGAGTGTTGTCCTGGTGATTGTTGTCCTGGTGAGTGTTGTCCTGGTGATTATTGTCCTGGTGATTGTTGTCCTGGTGAGTGTTGTCCTGGTGATTGTTGTCCTGGTAATTGTTGTCCTGGTGAGTGTTGTCCTGGTGATTGTTGTCCTGGTGATTGTTGTCCTGGTGAGTGTTGTCCTGGTGAGTGTTGTCCTGGTGATTGTTCCTGTGCTCTCTACTCCATCATCGTTGTGACAGAGCCTAACTTTCATCTTTTCTTTGATGTGTGAGTGTGTTCTTATGGGAATGTGTGTGTTTGTGGTACTGGACGAACCCAGTGAGGCTCAGACTACTTCCTGTAGTAGTCAGGAAGTAGTCTGAGCCTTCAAACTTCTAATGATGGACTTTACTCATAGAATCTGGAGTTATAATATGAAAGTGTTGTTTTGTACCTGACACATTCTAGGGAATATTTATTTATTTTCAATAAAGAAAAATATTCTGTATTATGAACTGAATATTATGTGATTATTTGATTTCACTCTCTTATTCTTTAATGAATATCGTTCAATATATCACTGTAACGCTCTCTGATTGGAGGATTTGACTAACTTGTGACCAATGAGCGAGCAGCTGGAGTTGTATATAATCTACAGTTGCACTCTGAACGTCACAGCCCTTCATCTTTGTCCCATCAGGTGTCTCAGCCTTTTAGTCTCAGACACTTAGTTCTGGAAGCTGTCGAAGCAGCAGCTGAGATCTTATATGTTCAAGGTTCTAATGTAGACTTTGAGACCAGAAGGTGAAACAACACAGAACGTCTGAAGATGTCTCCCACACCCTCCCAGTGTTTCTCCCTGACCCACGTCACCCATTCTAACAGCACACCCATGAACTGCTGTGACTCTGTTACATGTGTTCACATCCTATTGGATAATTAAGTCTAAAGCATTCATTCCTAAATCACATAGTTTCATACGTCTGCCAAAGAGTTGAGGTTGGTGTCTCTGTCTGGAGCATCGAGTTAGATATGAATGAGCGTAGACACTACACTGCTGTTGGTTGGCCATAAGTAATAAAGAAGAAAATACTAATCCAGGCTTTGTGATCTGAATTCACTGACTGATGAATATTATAATAATTTTTGTGATGTTTCCAGTATGAGATTTTACATCAAACCATAGAAGATGTGTTAATGTCAGTTTGTTTTTACTGGTGAAATATCACAGATCCAACAGCGTAAAGTTCAATAGAACCGATGGAGCCAGAATATCTTTTAAATCATATTTACACATTCACATCTTTATACAGATTATAATGCAGATTAACATATGTATTGAAAACCCAAAGTTCTGTGAGATATTTTCCGCTTTAAAAGTAAAACATTTTTTACTATAGACAATTGATCAGAGAAAATGTACAACAAAGATCACCAGACAGTAAAGATCCAAATATGGTGAAAATGTCAAATGAATATTTTAATCATGAAAACTAACAACAGACTTAGCTTCACACTTATTATACAAATAAACTTTTCTCCAAATATTTTAATATATATATATATATATTAAATCTGGTTTAAAGCCCTGAACTTTTAAACTTGAAAACCAGGTTTATATATATTCTTTAGATATAAAAAGCTTTCCTAAGTTCACCAACATATTCTTCCATCATGGAGTTTCTTCATTTAATAGATTGTATCTACACGTCTGCAGGTGTTTATTTCTTATGTAAATGTAGGACCTGGAGCTCGACCCTGGTTCATGTATTGTTCTGCTTGTTCTACTTCTCCCTCAGTTGGTTCTCAGATGAAAATACACTCATTGCGTCCGTCTCCCCTGCGGACGTAACAGAGGACCGAATGAGCGAATCCGAGTGGGCGTGGTCTAACGCAGTTGTCTTTGTGGGGAAATGAAATTTGTTTTCACTTTACAAATATCTTTAAAATATTAATGACAAGCAAAACTTTGATATTTGACACGTGTTGTCAAATAAAAGCACATAATTTCCTTGTTTATTCGCTTTGTGTCGTTTTAAAGAACAAATCACTGAAATACCGGCTCATAGTTTCATTCACTGGAGGAAGAAGCTTCCATTGTAAAACAGGTTTAGTTGAGTTTAAAGTTTAACTTATGTCTGCTGGAGTTACAAAGTTCATTCTTTATTACTTCAGCGTTTAACCCAATTTGTTTGTCACGTTTCTTATTACAACACATTAAGTAAAGAACCTAATAGTTAAACTTCTTTTAATTTAATTATGAATAAACTAAATTATCATCAGTTACATCGTGAATGATGTAACTGATGATAATCCTGCTCCAGACCATAAAAACATCTCACACTGGATCAGGAGGACAGATCCCAACTGGTCCTGATGCTGGAGACACAAACCAGGTCTGATGGACCCGTTGGGCCGAGTTACAAGAAAGTGTCAGACTGAAGATACTGAGATGTTCCTCACGTGTGCTGGTCACTAACATCTCATCTCTTGTGGTAGACATGTTCTCCTCTTGTTCTGAACCGGGACAGAAGTTAGTTTAATACAGTTTCATAAGATCAGGACAGTTTCCAGTGAGGTTCCTTCAGCCTGGATCAAAGGTCCTGGAGACACGTCACTACCACCTGGTGGAGGATCAAAGGTCCCATCACCTGGAGACACGTCACCTGGTGGAACCTTCCATCTTTCTCCATCTTGTTCTTTATATAAACGGATGTTACTCATGAAGTGAGTCTGAATGAACTGAGGATCACTGGACGATCCAGGATGTGTACTTTGTGTTGCAGCGGTAAACTGTTTCTAAGGGGGACAATCAGCTCTTCAGGGCCGGTGAGTGGCTCTTAAAAGAGCCGTTGGGTGGTGGTGAGGACCGGGGCGCGGCTCACTTCTTGCCGGCGGCCTTCTCGGTCTTCTTGGGCAGCAGCACCGCCTGGATGTTGGGCAGAACCCCGCCCTGAGCGATGGTGACCCCCCCCAGCAGCTTGTTGAGCTCCTCGTCGTTGCGGACGGCGAGCTGCAGGTGGCGGGGGATGATGCGGGACTTCTTGTTGTCGCGGGCCGCGTTCCCGGCGAGCTCCAGGATCTCAGCGGTCAGGTACTCGAGCACAGCGGCCAGGTACACCGGAGCTCCGGCTCCCACACGGTGCGCGTAGTTCCCCTTGCGGAGCAGCCTGTGGACGCGGCCCACCGGGAACTGCAGCCCGGCCCGGGAGGAGCGGGTCTTGGCCTTAGCGCGGGTTTTACCGCCGGTCTTTCCTCGTCCAGACATGTTCAAGCTTCTGTGGCTTCACTGAGATGAAAGGATGTGACGGGCACAGCGCCACTGCAGCTTATATACAACTCCAGCTGCTCGCTCATTGGTCACAAGCAGCGTTAGTCAAATCCTCCAATCAGAGAGCGTTTCCGCTTTGTGCTCAGACTTCAAAGTAAAGCTCGGTTATACCGGAAGTTACAGTGATATATTGAACGATGAGGGTGAAATCAAATAATCACCTAATATTTTATCATTTCAGTTCATAATACAGAATATTTCGTATTATAATAATAATAATAATAATGATAATGATAATAATTATACATACTGTTGTCGTTTTTAGTTTTATTGGCATTTGTAAAAGTATTTGTTAGGGATGATGTTTAAGATCTTCTCCATAAAGTTTGATTCACACTAAATATTAAAGTCTTCATGAAGAACTGCAAATAAGAACATTTGTTTAAACTGGTGAGAATGGATTAAAATATATTTGTATTTAATCTTGAACCTTAGTTCAGGTTCCGAACAATATTGTAACAAAACAAGTTTAATTTTTGTTGAAAAAACATCCAAATCAAAACCATTCTTTTCACTTTTCTCTAAGTAATTTATAATAAAACTTTGTAAACCAGTTTTTGTGACATTTTGTCTCTAGATTGCTTCGTCAGACTTTGCTTTTTCAAAAATAGATTTTTTTTTAGAACAATAACAATAAAGTTCAACCTGTGCAACAAAAGTCCATTAGTGAGTCTCTCATCAGTACCAGTTGCTGTAATGAGCCGGTTTCCCACATCTTCTCAAACTGCAGCGTTGTTTCTGTCTGTTCATGTTGAGTTTAGATCTGTACTTTGTTTTCAGAGCAGCCGGAAAGTTAATCTCACGGAGGAAGTGAAGAAGATCTCATTTTCATTTGTTGGGTGTGTAAACTGATTTCCTCCTACACCCTCCATGCTTGTTCTTTACTCACGAAAATGCCTTCTTCCACAAAAACACCAATTGCTTTCTTATCACCATATTACTGATGTCCTAGATTGGATCTTCGTGAATGTCTGGGTCTGATGTTTATTATGATGTTTTGTATATACTGTTAGGGAGGAGTGTAATGTAAACCATTATACCTCACTATATATTATCTCTGCTTATGCTTACTATTTCTGCTTGTGTAAGTGCCAAGATCAGGGCCACAAATCAGAGACTGTGCTGGTGTCCCCCCACCAAGACCTCGAAGAGGCCTTCAACCTGTGTCTGGGTCTTATCTCCTGGGATTTTACTATTCACTCCGTTCACACACACACACAGACGTACACACACACACACACACAGTTCACATACGTACACACACATCTCTTCACTGCATCTGCATGCAAAGCACAGGCCTGCAGCTGTTCCTGTGTCCTTCCCTCTGCAGAATGCTCCTCACTTGCTGTAGGATTGTCTGACCTTCCTTTCCAGGAACAAAGTCTACTTCTAATGTCTTTATTTCAGAAGTCTCTCCAGGTCAAGTCTCCAGCACAGGTGTCATGCTGGAGATTTCAATGTTAAAACACAGACAGATTTCTCCTCATCTGTGAATCCAAGAGCAACATGGCGTCTTATCTTCTCGGGTTCTGGTGGTGGATCAACGTCACAGCTGCTGTAACACATTTCTCCATCTTGCAGTTCTAGACTGTGTATGAACGTGAAATCATGGAAGCTAGTTGTGTTTGCTCCTTCATTGATGAATTAGACTTGAACTGTTTCAGACTCAGTGTTTGAGGCTGATCATGGTGAGATGAACTCTGCTGATTCCTCTCGTTCAGACTCAAAGCTCTGGAAGTGTTCACATCCAGCTTCTATAACCCAGGACAGAACCTGTCTTTATGTCACACAAGCTGTATACAGCTTTTATCTGTTCAGTTACTTTGCTGCTGTGTGAAGTGAGTTTCCTCTGAGGATCAATGAAGTTGCAACTGATCTTAACTCTCTTTAGGATATATATAGATTTCTATTTGACAAATACAAGATTTGAACAGAAACGTTTCCTCTATACGTGTGATCTTTGTTTGTAAACATCTTCTGCACCAGAACTGAACGGTTCTTATGTAAACATGTTCCACTCCTCCCACTAGTGAAGTTATGATAGATAATGTACAGACTCATTTATATAGTTAGTGTTTGTTCCTTGTCTTGTTCTCCTGCAGCTGAACCACGTGTCTTCTCCTCGTGTGATGCACCTGAATCAGTCTCACTGTAACAACATGGATCTCATATGCAGGTGGAACTTGCTGCTTCACGGAGGGTGAGTGGCTCTTAAAAGAGCCGTTGTGTGGTGAGCGGAGTGCGGGCAGGTTACGCTCTCTCCCCGCGGATGCGCCGGGCCAGCTGGATGTCTTTGGGCATGATGGTGACCCTCTTGGCGTGGATGGCGCACAGGTTGGTGTCCTCGAACAGGCCGACCAGGTAGGCCTCGCTGGCCTCCTGCAGCGCCATGACGGCGGAGCTCTGGAAGCGCAGGTCGGTCTTGAAGTCCTGGGCGATCTCCCGGACCAGGCGCTGGAAGGGCAGCTTGCGGATCAGCAGCTCGGTGGACTTCTGGTAGCGGCGGATCTCCCTGAGAGCCACGGTCCCGGGCCTGTAGCGGTGAGGCTTCTTCACGCCGCCGGTGGCCGGGGCGCTCTTCCGGGCGGCCTTGGTGGCCAGCTGCTTCCTGGGAGCTTTCCCTCCGGTGGACTTCCGGGCGGTCTGCTTGGTTCTGGCCATTTTCCTCTCGAGTCCGTTGTGACGATGCAGCGGAGAGAGGCGTCTTTTATACAAGCTGCCGCACTCAACTCGGCGCTGATTGGTCCTGGCCGGTGGACGCGCGCGCTTTATCTGATCAACGATTGGACAAAAGGAATTTGAAAGTTCAAAGTAAACCAATCATCCACGTTGGGGGGTTTTGGCCTCAACAATGACATTATATTGATCACGTGATCAAAGATTCAGAAACTGTTCAAATGTACATTCTGTAGATTTTAGAGCCAAACCAGTAACAGTACAAGTACACAGTATAAATACACAGAGTAAATACACAGTATCAAAACACAGTATCAATACACAGAGTATATACACAGTATCAATACACAGTATCAATACAGTATATACACAGTATCAATACACAGAGTAAATACACAGTATCAATACACAGTATCAAAACAGTATATACACAGTATCAATACACAGAGTAAATACACAGTATCAATACACAGAGTAAATACACAGTATCAATACACAGTATCAATACAGTATATACACAGTATCAATACACAGAGTAAATACACAGTATCAATACACAGTATCAAAACAGTATATACACAGTATCAATACACAGAGTAAATACACAGTATCAATACACAGTATCAATACACAGAGTATATACACAGTATCAATACACAGTATCAATACAGTATATACACAGTATCAATACACAGAGTAAATACACAGTATCAAAACACAGTATCAATACACAGAGTAAATACACAGTATCAATACACAGTATCAAAACAGTATATACACAGTATCAATACACAGAGTAAATACACAGTATCAATACACAGTATCAATACACAGAGTAAATACACAGTATCAATACACAGAGTATATACACAGTATCAAAACACAGTATCAATACACAGAGTAAATACACAGTATCAATACACAGTATAAATACACAGAGTAAATACACAGTATCAAAACACAGTATCAATACACAGAGTAAATACACAGTATCAATACACAGTATAAGTACAATTTTACTCAAGTATTATTTGTTCTATTTGAGACGTGTAAAGCAGATGTGTGGTTCATCATCAGAACAGTTGGGAAGTTTTTATGGAGATAAAGAAAGTATAACAACAGAAACTATAACGTCTCCTTTACTTTTATGTTTTAATACATGTTTGATAGTCAGAGGGGTCTGAGTGTTTATTGGACAAAATGCCTTCACAGAGTTGATGTTTACATCTCATCCAGTCGATATTTAGGACTTTAATCATCTATAAAATCACTGTAAACTAGTTTGTATGGAGTTTTTTACTCGTTCTTTCTTTTTCCTGCAGCTCACTTTTTAATACTTGTACCAATCTTTATTATAAACCCAGATCCATAGACCAAACCTCCATGTTTTCTATCTTTCCTTTGTGTAACTTCTCTAGTTGTTCCCCAAATGAAAGTCACTGTGATATTATTGACTCTTTCTTGTTCTGTCTGTCGGAGGAAAGATGGTTAATAACAATAAAAACAGACAAATGTCCTCATTTTAAAATTCTAGTTTTGTATCACATTGATTTATAATTCTTCTTTATTTCCTATTCTTTGGTATCCCAATTTCTTTCACAGCAGTCACACTTATGTTAACACATAAAATTGTCATTTTATTGTGGATGCTGATCACAGGTCGTGTTTCCTTTCTTTCAAACCAGACTCCCTCTGTTTGTTGTGTTCAGTTTGCACCAGAAGCTTCTTCATACAACTGAGGTGTTCATTTACTAGGTTTAATGTGATTAGGGTTACCCTAACCCTTTGAGTTTTAAATGATTCTGTTAAAACAACACTGACATTAATTTGAACTGTTGATTAGACATATAAATTAATTAAACCTATGGATTCTGGTTGGAACCCAGAAGTATATATATATATATAAATAAAATGAAGAGCTTTCCTCCGATCTAAATTCTCCACGTCATAAATGGTCTCAGAACAGTTCTCCAGTAAATGTTCTTTTTCACTTTTAGTTTCTCATATCATTCAGCGTATAATCTTCTTTCATCAGAGTAACATGTCTGCAGGTGTTTAACTGATAAGTTATGACTCTGGAGTTTTCAGAGCAGAGATTAAACATGTTCGGTAGAACCAGGACCTGGAGCTTCTCCCCGGTTCAGTTCTCTGGTGAGTCCACACCAGCTGTTTGACCCTTCCGTTCGTCTCAGCTGCGGACGTAACAGAGGACCGCGAGTGAGTGAGCGCGGCCTGAACCATTTAGTAGGTGAAGTGTTCCTGTTTAAGGACTGAAGGATATCTGTTGATTTCCTGTGGACTCACTTTGTCCATTGAAGGTTTTATTGAGTCGTTTATTATTTATTATGAGACTGAGCTGACTTTAAAGATCAGCTCCGTGTAGTTTATCTCAGTTTGAACTGGACGATCCAGGATGTGTACTTTGTGTTGCAGCGGTAAACTGTGTTTCTAAGGGGGACAATCAGCTCTTCAGGGCCGGTGAGTGGCTCTTAAAAGAGCCGTTGGGTGGTGGTGAGGACCGGGGCGCGGCTCACTTCTTGCCGGCGGCCTTCTCGGTCTTCTTGGGCAGCAGCACCGCCTGGATGTTGGGCAGAACCCCGCCCTGAGCGATGGTGACCCCCCCAGCAGCTTGTTGAGCTCCTCGTCGTTGCGGACGGCGAGCTGCAGGTGGCGGGGGATGATGCGGGACTTCTTGTTGTCGCGGGCCGCGTTCCCGGCGAGCTCCAGGATCTCAGCGGTCAGGTACTCGAGCACAGCGGCCAGGTACACCGGAGCTCCGGCTCCCACACGGTGCGCGTAGTTCCCCTTGCGGAGCAGCCTGTGGACGCGGCCCACCGGGAACTGCAGCCCGGCCCGGGAGGAGCGGGTCTTGGCCTTAGCGCGGGTTTTACCGCCGGTCTTTCCTCGTCCAGACATGTTCAAGCTTCTGTGGCTTCACTGAGATGAAAGGATGTGACGGGCACAGCGCCACTGCAGCTTATATACAACTCCAGCTGCTCGCTCATTGGTCACAAGCAGCGTTAGTCAAATCCTCCAATCAGAGAAGACAACCTTCCCCCGGGCCCCGCCCTATCACAGTCGCCTCAGGATAGTGACGTCATTCATCACGTCTCCCAGCAGCCCTCTTTTTGGCGGATGATTTAAATTTATAAACACAGACAGAATCATGTCCAGAGGCTAGCTAACACTGTTAGCCTAGCTTAGCACAAAGACTGGAGTCAAGAGGAAACTGTTAGCCTAGCTTAGCACAAAGACTGGGATATAGAGGAAACACACATTTATGTGAAACTGTTTTTCTGCACTTCCTCCAACGTCCAGCAGGTGCTGCTGTGACAATACACAATAAGAGTCCTGCTACAATCCCTGAGGAGACTTTCACAATAACATCCACCATCAAAACGCAAACTACACATAACAATAAATAAACACACAATATTGTTTAATATGAAACATGGAATAACTTTCAACACAGTTAATACAACATTTCTTACTTTCACCACCAAACTTCAAAAACTGGCCTGTTGTTTTAATAATAATAATAATGATCACTAAACATTTAAATAAACATTAAACACTTTAAACAAATAAAAACAGAGAAACCAGAGGAAAGAAGATGATTGTTTGAGCTAATCATCAAGCTAACGCTAGTTAAGTCAAGTTGCTGTTGAAAGTTTTTCAATAATCTTTTATTGAAAAACAGTTTATTTACTTAATCTTTTGAATTTTGGCAACATATTTTAGGATGGGTTTAATAATTAAGACAGAAAATAACGTTACCAGAAGTAAATAAATCCAATATGTTCACAGTAATTTTAAGATCATTTATCTTTAATTTGATGAGGTTTATTGTTGTACTTAATTCACTCAGCTAGTTGATATTTTTCTAATATTTAAAATTTTAGAATCTTGTCTCTCAGATTTCGATTTGAACATGCTGATGATTTATTGTTAAATTCTCATCAAAGTTGTTTTGATAAAAGTTCTTTATATTGTAGTGCTCTTTATCTTACTGCTGTGAGTTCAGTGCAGGTGGAAGCTTCATGAGGAGCAGTGGACTGATCGATACACTGATCACTGAACTAATCAGAAACCTGCAGGAAGTTGTGACGTGATGTTCGTCAGCAGCTGAGCTGGGTGAGAAGCCCCGCCCTCTCTCAGGTGTGTCATCCAGAGGCGGGAACAGTCCTCGCACCTGAGTCGAGGGAGCAACCGGTGATGTCAGCAGCGACTGTGCGTTCTGATCCTGAGGAAGCAGGAGAGTCAGTCTCCACCTTCCTGCTCTGTCACAGTTTGATCACCTGCCCTGCCCTCCCAGCCTCCTTAGCAAGCGGGGCCACAGGGCCTGCCCGTCCTCCCCCCGCCGACCCGGGGAGGCGGTCTCGGTTGGGGGAGGAGGGCCAGGGCGGTGGGCGGAGCCTGGAGGCGACGCAGCGAGGACTGGGGCTGACGGAGGACAGCGTCTGCTGGCTGCCGTTCAGAAAGGACGAGGTGTTGGAGCCCTGATTGCTGCGGTAGTTGTAGTACGCCTGGCAGCCCTGACGCTTCCTCTTCCAGCGGCAGCGGAGGATCCGGATGAAGGCCTGAAGACGCAACACGAGTCGCACCACAAGTTAGAGACCAACACAGTACATGTCACTGCTGAAACCACTGCCCCGAGATACAGGCTCCGAACCTCCAAACCTCCAACTAGTCAAGCTCTTACCTTTGACGCTCTGTCAGTAGTATGAGTACTATCAGTAGTATTAGTAATATCAGTAGTAGTAGTAATAATAGAGTAGTAATAGTACCTGTTTGAACTCACGGCTGTAGCAGGGGTAGATGATCGGGTTCAAACAGCTGTTGAAGTATCCCAACCAGAAAATAACTTTAAAGAAGGTTTCAGGAGGACGCAGGCTGCTGTTGAACGACCCTGCAGACACAAAGAATAACACAGGTAAACAAACACACAGGTAAACAAACACACAGGTAAACAAACACACAGGTAAACAAACACACAGGTAAACAAACACACACGTAAACAAACACACAAGTAAACAAACACTCAGGTAAACAAACACACAGGTAAACAAACACACAAGTAAACAAACACACAGGTAAACAAACACACAAGTAAACAAACACACAGGTGAACAAACACACAGGTGAACAAACACACAGGTAAACAAACACACAGGTAAACAAACACACAGGTAAACAAACACTCAGGTAAACAAACACACAGGTAAACAAACACACAGGTGAACAAACACACAGGTAAACAAACACACAGGTAAACAAACACTCAGGTAAACAAACACACAGGTAAACAAACACACAGGTAAACAAACACACACGTAAACAAACACACAGGTAAACAAACACTCAGGTAAACAAACACACACGTAAACAAACACACAGGTAAACAAACACACAGGTAAACAAACACTCAGGTAAACAAACACACACGTAAACAAACACACAAGTAAACAAACACTCAGGTAAACAAACACACAGATAAACAAACACACAAGTAAACAAACACACAGGTGAACAAACACACAGGTAAACAAACACACAAGTAAACAAACACACAGGTGAACAAACACACAGGTGAACAAACACACAAGTAAACAAACACACAGGTGAACAAACACACAGGTAAACAAACACACAGGTAAACAAACACTCAGGTAAACAAACACACAGGTAAACAAACACACAGGTGAACAAACACACAGGTAAACAAACACACAAGTAAACAAACACTCAGGTAAACAAACACACAGGTAAACAAACACACAAGTAAACAAACACACAGGTGAACAAACACTCAGGTAAACAAACACACAGGTAAACAAACACACAGGTAAACAAACACACAGGTAAACAAACACTCAGGTAAACAAACACACAGGTAAACAAACACTCAGGTAAACAAACACACAGGTAAACAAACACACAAGTAAACAAACACACAGGTGAACAAACACACAGGTAAACAAACACACAGGTAAACAAACACACAAGTAAACAAACACACAGGTGAACAAACACACAGGTAAACAAACACACAGGTAAACAAACACACAGGTAAACAAACACTCAGGTAAACAAACACACAGGTAAACAAACACACAGGTAAACAAACACTCAGGTGAACAAACAAACTGTAGACTGTAGTTTGTACCTTGTGACTTGTGACTTGTAGCCTATTTGTAGCTCATAGCTTATGACCTGGAGACGGCCACTACTACTATTTCCAACATGGCCGCAGCGTGTATAAGTCAGGCTGCCTCCATAATTAAAAACCGTTAAATCTTTCGCTATATGATGAAAATCATTAAAAGGAAACTGAGACCAGATTAGTGAGTTTTTCTTCCTCTCTCCTTCACTAATCTCCTTGTTTTCTTCAGTTTCCTCTCATTCTGCCGGCTCCCTGGTTCCCTCCTCGACCCCTGACCTGCAGACGAGCAGGTGATCTGCGGTGTGTCCGAGGATCTCAGAGGATTTGATGGATCAGGTTCTTCAGATAACACAGGCTGCTGAGTAGGAGGATTATTTCCCCTGCATATGGACTTGTAAGGTCATCTTGTTCCCCAGGCTGCTGTCTCTGACTATATATGAAGAACTTCACAGTGAAACCTGACGTCTGTCCATCACGAGAAGAACGAGTGACACCTGCAGCAGGTTGAGTCTGATGTGTGAGTGTGAACATGAGGAAGTTTCCTCCTTCTCTCCCTGAGCGTCTGTTCTCTGTGACTCTGCTGAGTGGGTTCCATCTCCTGTGAGAAGAACTGACTGAGAGTCAGCTTCAACTGTCACAACCAGCTGCAGCTGAAGAGTGAAGCTGAACTGAGATCAGTTAAAAAGACTCTGAAGTTATTAGAAACCAGAGTTTATCTCCAAGATTCAGCAGGAAACTTTTAAAACATGAAGAGTTCTGAACAGTTCGGTGGATTTGTTACAGCAGCAGCTCTTCAGGGTCAGGAAGCAGAGGATCATGATATGTGATGATGAATCGTCTCAGGCTCTGATCTGATTCCTGTTCTCCACAGGATGAACCCTTCAGACTCTATGATCTTTCCTGTAATCTGCAGTGCGCACTCTGACAGTGAATATGAAGTCACCTGGGTCGTGGCTCCGCTCTGTAATTTTATTAATATTGAGTGATGCAGCGTTTTCTTTCTGCTGAGTCATGATCTGCACTGCGTCCTCACGAAATCAGCAGTTAGTACAGACTCCTTTTCATTTTCACTTTTCATTCAACGTCTGCGTTTATTTCTTGGACTGAGTGAGTTTCTACTCTGTCGTGATTCGTTCACGTTCTGCACCGGAACACAAACTAATTTAAACCTGCGTGTCTTTATTCTCACGATATATTTCTGATATTTTTAGAATAAGAAGCAGCAGATTCCTCAGAGAGACTCAGACGTGCGACCCTCTCTCCTCTCGTCTCGCCACCATTTTTCTTCCTGTCAACGCCATGAGCGCAATGCATGATGGTATATATTGCTTGGTTGTACACTACTCCTGACTCCCTCCACTATATAGGGTATGAATAAATTCACGAAACATTCCGACAACACTACAAAATACAGAATACACTATATGGTGATAGGTGAGGGACTTGGGACACAGCTTTGGACTCAAAGATCAACTGATTAGATTTCAGGGTCAAAGGTCACCTCATATGAGTCAGGAGAAAACGGACAGAAACGATTACAGGGAGATGATTCTAACTTAAATGGAGTTTGTTTTGTGTTGAGCAGAACTTGATGTTTCCTGCTCATCAGAAAAATCTGACGCTGGAGCCGAGTTCCTGATTTCCTAAAAAGGTTCCTGGAAAATTCCTGGAGTCTTAAATCTGGTCTGAGATCAGCTCTCACCATTAAGCAGGA
>NC_047164.1:661922-706922 GCF_009819705.1 Hippoglossus hippoglossus | reverse complement strand
TCTTTGGTCCAAATAATCAAAGTTGAATTAAATGAATGTTCAAATACACATTTTAACATTTACCCAAAAACTATCAGAGACAAACTCACAGATTTGAGTCATGGAACCTGATGATGATTTTTATTTTATCTTATTTTTGATAGAAACGTTTATTTGATCACTTTATTCTTGTCAGTGAGCTTCTGTGCATAAGATTTCACTGAGGACAGATGGAAAGAAACTAAAAAGTAGAATCAATATACAACATGTTCGGACACAAGGGTCTAATGTAAAAAATATATATATATAAGTCTGTATTTATTGATTAATGATTTACTGACTCTGATCAACAGAAGGTTAAAGAAGATCTGTTTGCATATGTTTGTCTCACACACACACACACACACACACACACACACACACACACACACACACACACACACACACACACACACACACACAGCAGCTTGGAGCAAACGACTGACGAGTCCTCGTCAAATGTTTTCTCAGCAGAACAAATCTTGGCCTCAGCGGCGGATTCATGTCTCGTATGACGCTGCTTTATGATCTGTGTCAGACGTATCTGGAAGAACACATATCATATCCATTTAGTATATCATGTATATAAAGAGGATCAGTGACTGTATATAAAGACCATCAGTGACTGTATATAAAGATGATCAGTGACTGTATATAAAGACCATCAGTGACTGTATATAAAGATGATCAGTGACTGTATATAAAGATGATCAGTGACTGTATATAAAGATGATCAGTGACTGTATATAAAGAGGATCAGTGACTGTATATAAAGATGATCAGTGACTGTATATAAAGATGATCAGTGACTGTATATAAAGAGGATCAGTGACTGTATATAAAGAGGATCAGTGACTGTATATGAAGATGATCAGTGACTGTATATAAAGATGATCAGTGACTGTATATAAAGACCATCAGTGACTGTATATAAAGATGATCAGTGACTGTATATAAAGAGGATCAGTGACTGTATATAAAGACCATCAGTGACTGTATATAAAGACCATCAGTGACTGTATATAAAGATGATCAGTGACTGTATATAAAGATGATCAGTGACTGTATATAAAGATGATCAGTGACTGTATATAAAGAGGATCAGTGACTGTATATAAAGATGATCAGTGACTGTATATAAAGATGATCAGTGACTGTATATAAAGATGATCAGTGACTGTATATAAAGATGATCAGTGACTGTATATAAAGATGATCAGTGTCTCTCTGAAGCTTCTGGTTTTCTGCTCTGACCTTTGACCTCTGTGCAGAGACCAGCTTCCATAGAAGGAGTGGCTCCCTCTCTGGTGGACGGGGATTATTTCGGGGTTGTGATTTATCTTTGAACGTCTCTGTTACTCAGCCGCAGTCTCTAAAAACAGCAGAATAAGAGTTATGAGTGAGTTATGAACTGCAGAGATAAAAATGGCAACGTGTCCCTTTAAATTTCACATTCCTGGAATTACAGCTGTGACTGGAGGAGACGACGCTCAGTGACCAGCCCAGTGTTCAGGTTCACAGCAGCGTTCATTCAATGATGAGGATTTACTGACGGTTCAGAGATATTGTTTTTAGATGATTAACAATCATTGACTATTTTAAGTTGAAAGTTTCACTTTATTACAATAAAAAAATCATCCTGCAGAGAAATGACGCATCGCAGCTTTTTATTGCTTCACTTTATTTTTACATTAAAAATGTAGAAGACTGATGAAGAGACTTTATCATTGATGTAAAAAGAAAAAGCTTTTGGTTGCGATCAAGTGAAACTGCTGAATACATTTGTTGTTTTATGAGATTATGACGACATTTTGTGTATTTTTACATATTGATCAATGTTTTGTTATGTTGATGAAGTTAAATGCTCAGAAAATTATTATTAATAATAATAATAACAACAATAATGACAAAACTGAAACCACAGTTATAAGAAATAAAACAAACATTTCCAAAGGATTACTCAGCCAATCAGGAGCTGTCAGAGGTTTGTATTTAATCTGTCATAATAATACATGTGGAGCCGGTTTCAAGGTTCAGTTCCTCACTTTTCTCTGAACGTGTTTAATGAACAGAGATTAAATGTGATATAAACGTCAGAGTCAACGTGTATAAACACGGTAACTGTTGGAGGAAAGAGACCAAAATAGACGTAAAATAAACTTTGCATCATAAAATGTGGAGGAACATCAACATGAGTGAGTCGCTCCGACGACTGTAAAGTGTGTTTCAAGAGTTTCCATTTCAGAAGATTAAACACACGACTGTCGACAAAACATCTGGTTCAGCAGCTGCAGTTTGGTCTGAGTCTGAGGACACGAGGACACGAGGAAACGAGGATGAAGAGACAATGATGAGGACACAAGGACACGAGGACTCAAAGGAGGAGGAGACAAAGACATGAGGAGAAATGGTTAAGTGAGGACACAATGACAAGGACGTGGATAAGGGGAAACAAGAAATAAAAAAGGAGGACGAGCAAATGAGGATGAAGAGACAAGGACACGGGGAAGGGGACGAGGAGACGAGGAGACATTCATCTGTGTCCTCTTGTCCTCTTTTTAACTCAGTCAGTCGTGTTTCTGCTCGGCTCCTGATGATTATAAAACTGACCACTGATCAGATCCATTTATTCAATATGAATGAATCTGAGCATGTCGCTTCATGCCTGTTGTCATGGAAACGTCAGATATGTTCTCTGTGTCTCCTCCTCCGTCTAATTTGTCCATTTATCAAACCTTCGTGTCCAGTCCACTCCAGCTGACATTAGCATCCAGCTAACACCAGTCAATGGTTCAAGGACACGACTGATGCTAATTACATTATGTTAATCAGGAGGGCTCTCGCTAAGTAACAGCTGCTAACAGGCTAATTAGCATGAGGGTGAAACGCTTGATAAAACCGATCATTAACATTTTCCCTGATTGAGTCTGAAACAGAATCAACGGAGTGAAAACAGTTGTGTTGTTAACGGAGACACATTCTGTTCATCTTCACGTTGATCATTTTAATGAGAGTTATGACTGTAAAATGTTTTCATGCTCTAACGTTCAGAATCACTTTCCTCAGACTGTCCAATGCTGCTGCTCCTCTTTTCAGCCTCTGTCTCAAACTCTTGATTTGAGCTCCTGTCTCTTTAAGACCCCCCCCCCTCCTGATAAAGCCCAGTCTGCTCTGATGGGTCAGCTGGTCCGCTCTGTTGTGATTGGTCAAATGTCGGCCTCAACTCTCGCTGGTTTGGTCAGGGGGCGTGTCCGACTAGCTGCTAGGTGTAAGATATGCTAATGCAGCATGTCTCCTTGTCCTCGTGTCCTAATTTCCTTGATTTCTCATCCTTATGTAGTCGTCCAGATGTTTCTGTTCCCATCATGACATCAGGACGATGCGTTAATCAGACCACTGAGGCGTTTCCTGAGTCATGTGACTTGTGTATGACATCATTTATTCACTGAAACTGTTTCCACTGAGTAACGTACATTTTATCAATAAGTCGAATTGTATGTCTCGAAAAGGAGGAACATATTTTCGAAATTTATATGATTTAATAAAAATCTTCAAATAGAGCTCAAAAACACCTGGATGGAAAGATAAGATCCACAAACTGAAAACATCATGCAGCATACAGAACTAAAAAAAAACGACGACACGTTAACATTGGTTTCTTTTAACGTTGTTCAGGACGATCATCTCCATGTTCCTCCAGATGTTTTGTTGACGAGTGATGAAAACTACATGTGACGAGTTGTTGAAGCCGACGTCTTCAAAATGAGAACGAGAGGAAGTGAGGTTGAGACGATAAGAAAAATGATGTAAGTAATCCGATCAAAGATTTATATTGTCTGAACCACAAACTCCATCCTGTCAGGATCGTGGAGGTCAGAGGAAATGTTGGTGACAGCGTGGAGCTGTCGTCATGGCAACAGACGATAAGATGACATCAGAAGGCAGTAAATCGTCAGTTTGAAGCTTCAGGTTCTGAAGGTGACGACATCCTGGTTTCACACACACACACACACACACACACACACACACACACACACACACACACACACACACACACACACACTCACACACACACACACACATAAACACACACACACACACACACACACACACACACACACACACACACACACACACACACTCACACACACTCACTCTCACACACACACACACACACACACACACACACACACTCACAAACACACACACACACACACACACACACACACACACACACACACACACACACTCACACACACACACACACACTCACTCTCACACACACACACACACACACACACACACACACACACACACTCACACACACTCACTCTCACACACACACACACACACACACACACACACTCACAAACACACACACACACACACACACACACACACACTCACTCACACACACACACACTCACTCTCACACACACACACACACACACACTCACACACACAGACACACACACACACACAGACACACACACACACAGACACACACACACACACACACACACACACACACACACACACACACACACTCACACACACAGACACACACACACACACTCACACACACACACACACACACACACACACAGACACACACACACACACACACACACAGGATCGTTGATTCCAGGATTTCTACGATCACGAGCAGCAGCTTTAGAATCAGAATGAAATAAATCAGATTTACGATGTGGAGACACAAACATGATTAGAAGTTTAATAAGAGTCGAGGTGTGAAGACATGACAGTATTATTATTACACTTTCACACAGCTGGTACTTAATGATAATTATAACAGTAATAATCATAAATGTCAATGTTTTCAGATATTTGTTGTCCATACATCATATATGTACAATGTAATGTAACATGTACTTTTTGACACATTTACTTCAATAAAGACTGAATCTGCAGTTTCTCAGTAAAACAATTCAAATGTCATTAACTTTATTGATTAAAAACTAAAAATCGTATTTACTTTCCTGATTCATTTTTACATTTAAAAAAAGGTTCACTGATGAAAACATACAAACAGAGAAGACGCATGTTTACTCTAAATAATACATTTTAAACTTAACTGTGTTTATATTAGAATTATGAGACTTTTCTGGACTGAATCAGTTTAGACAGAAACCTTCGTATCTCTTTGGACTGGACTCCGTATATTACGGGGTTCAAGCTGCCGGGGATGACGTGAAACAGAATGGCCGACAGCTTCCTGTAGTCAGAGTACTGAGGGAAGCGGTGCAGAGTAATGGTGACCATTCCACTACACAGCATGATCAGATACATCATCAGGTGAGTGCTGCAGGTCTTCAGGGCCTTACTGTTCAGAGACTGGTTCTTACTGGTCACACACACGACTGTGATCTTAGCGTAGGTGAGAACTATGCTGCCGATAGAAGCTGAGAGCAGGACCACGGTGAACGTGAGGCCGTAGACATTGTTAATAAACACACTCTCACAGGAGAGTTTGAACAGCGAGGCGTTGTCACAGTAAGGATTCATGATCATTGTCCTGCATCGGTTCAGTCTTATGGTCAAACCCAGCAGAATCCCCACCAGAACAAAGGCCACGCCCCAGGCAGACACGGTCAGCTTGACCACCATCTTGTTGGTCATGATGGCGGCGTAACGCAGAGGATTACAGATGGCCACGTATCTGTCAAAGGCCATGATCATCAGTATCGTGTGAGAGGTGGTGCCGAACATGTGAGTGGTGAACGCCTGAAGCACACACTCGTAGTAGCTGATGAGGCGCTCGGAGGGCGGCACCAGGATGTCTGACAGCACCCGGGGCAACATGATGGAGTTTCCCACGATGTCATTGACGGGCAGGTTACAGAAGAGCAGGTACATGGGCTGGTGAAGGTTCTTATCTATGAACACCAGCACCACGATGCCGATGTTTGCTAAGATGATGAGGATGTAGGAGAGGAAGAAGAAGAAGAAGACTGGGTAGACAGAAACCTGTGTGACCTTTAACCCCTCCAGCTGCAGGGTGACGCTGTTCAACGTGAAGTTTTCCATCAACCTGCAAACAAAAGCTCACGGATCAGTTTTCACATGGTTTCAATAAACAGAGTTTTAACTGCAGACGATAAATCAGGAAGAACATTAGAAATGAAAGAGGATTTAAATGAGACAACATTAAAACAGATGAATGTCACCTTCAGTTTCTGTGAAGTTATCAAACACCGAGAGAACAAACTTCTGCTGAAACCAGGAGCTGGAGCCACTTTTATAGAGAAGTCGTCACCAGGGGCAGGAAACTGGGATCATCTGGGAATTAACCTGAACATCATCAAAGTTCACGTTTAAACTTTTCTACCTGAAAGCAGCAGCTTGGTGAAAGTGAGTCTGATGTGTGAGTGTGAACATGAGAAAGTTTCCTCCTTCTCTCCCTGAACGTCTGTTCTCTGTGACTCTGCTGAGTGGGTTCCATCTCCTGTGAGAAGAACTGACTGAGAGTCAGCTTCAACTGTCACAACCAGCTGCAGCTGAAGAGTGAAGCTGAACTGAGATCAGTTAAAAACACTCTGAAGTTATTAGAAACCAGAGTTTATCTCCAATATTCAGCAGGAAACTTAGAAACATGAATAATTCTGAACAGTTTGGTGGATTTGTTACAGCAGCAGCTCTTCAGGGTCAGGAAGCAGAGGATCATGGGTAATAACCACGACACAGTCAACACATTGATTCACTTCATCAGACACAGAGACCAGCAGAGTTCACCATGTGTGGCTGCAGGGGGCGCTGTTCATCAGTTACAGTGACAGAGTGATGCTTTAAAGGGAAAAAGTGATGAATTGTTTTATGTTTTATTAATGAATTATTATTAATTATCATTAATCAACATCGGCTGCTTCAACACAGCTGATCTGATTCATTTTTAATTTATTATGAAATTTACACAAATGAATGAAATCATGAAAGAGTCAGTTTATCAGTTCATGATTAATAAAAAACATGAAAACCAGCTGTCGTCATGGAGACGACAGAGAGCGGCCACATGTTCAGGTTCGATTCTCCAGCTCCGACCTGTGTGTGTGTGTGAGTGTGTGTGTGTGTGTGTGTGTGTGTGTGTGAGTGTGTGTGTGTGTGTCTGTGTGTGTGTGTGTGTGTGTGTGTGAGTGAGTGTGTGTGTGTGTGTGTGTGTGTGTGTGTGTGTGTGTGTGTGTGTGTGTGTGTGTGTGTGTGTGTGTGTGTGTGTGTGTGTGTGTGTGATTTCCCAGGAGTCTCAGTGACCAGCAGGTTAATAGAATCAGAAGCGGTGTTCAGGGGCCGACGGACAGGAAGTCGCTCGCTGGAGACGACCTTCTCTTCACCTTCACACCTGCAGGCAAACCAGGTGTGAACCAGGTGTGAACCAGATGGGAACCGGATGAGTGAACCAGGTGTGAACCAGGTGTAAACCGGATGAGTGAACCAGGTGTGAACCAGGTGTAAACCGGATGAGTGAACCAGGTGTGAACCAGGTGTGAACCAGGTGTGAACCAGGTGTGAACCAGGTGTAAACCGGATGAGTGAACCAGGTGTGAACCAGGTGTGAACCAGATGAGTGACCCAGGTGTGAACCAGGTGTAAACCGGATGAGTGACCCAGGTGTGAACCAGGTGTGAACCAGATGAGTGAACCAGGTGTGAACCAGGTGTGAACCAGATGAGTGACCCAGGTGTGAACTATCAGTTTATCAGTGATGATCTCATGACAGTGAAGTGATATGTCTATTTATACATTTCATCATCTCTGTGCATCAAGAATGTTGTTAGCCTAGCTTAGCACAAAGAGAATGAATCCACCAGTGGTCAGTTCCTTCTTTTCTTTCTGGAATAAAATGTGTGTATTTACCAAAGTGATGAAGTTCTAAACATGTTTTTGTTATTTGTGTCTCTGGTTCTTCTTCCTGTCAGTTGTAGATGAGTCCCTGCAGATTACTGCCCCCTGGTGTCAGCTCTGATAAACATGTCTGTTCTCCCTCAGGACAAATTACATCAGAAACTGTTGATAAGTGTTTTGTTGGAAACAGCTCATTAACCTTCCCCTGTGTTCAGGGACATTAACGCTCATTAACGCTGCCGTGGTAACTGGACACGCAGTGATGAAACCGCCGGGCGTCAGGAGGCGGAGCAGTCCCCAGAGCTCCCAGCATGCAACAGAAACAGTCAACCCCTTCAGGGTCTAAACAGAACAAACACAAGTTTCTTTTCACTAACAACTTTTTGTCAGTTGATGTTATGAATGTAAAAAAAACATGATACGTCTGAATATTTCTAATGTACAGTATATATATATTATTTATATATATATATTTATAATATGTTGAATGCATCATAATCCAAACAGTTTCATCACAGAAACACAAGAACAGCTAATCAGACACAAACAAATCAGATTCATCCAAAAGACTGAATGAAAAGTTTGGATTTTCATGTTTTTGTGATGATTCATTGAATAAAAGACTCCAGTTCAATAAGATTTGCACATATTACTACTACAATACTATCGATGGCTTCAGGTTTACTGAAATATATATTTTTTAAACACATCTCATTGTATTAATCTGGTGAGGATACTTTGACCTGAGCGACCGTTTGTCTCCATGGTTACAACACTGGACACATCGAAGCGTCTTATTGGTTCAGTTTGGTTCAGGAGACGATGTTGATTCAGTTAAATTTACACTTTCGATGAGATTAAAGGACGTTCGTTGTCATGGTTACTGTAAGAAAAAGATCCAGAAACACAGTGTTTCATCATTATTTCCAGTTTGTTTCAGATATTTTTTTGTTCTTTTCTTTTACTGTCATTGTGACCTGTCCTGGATACAGAGTTTTCTGTTGGTCTGATATTTGCTGAGCTTACAGTGTCATGCACACGACTGTAGTAGCATGAAGACTGGGACATGTTTAGTTGTGATTCTCCAGGTTGACATGTTGACTGATTTGGGAATATGGAGAGAAATAAATTATATTTTCATCAGTCTGCAGCATTGGTCTTGTGTAGTGTTTGGTGAATTTATTGTATATTTGCACTTTCTCTGTGTACTTCACTTACAGTACTCTAATCACTGAGAAGTAGAATTGCTAAAAGTGTTTCAGGTTAGCAGCAGCAGTGTGTAACTGGCTCAAACAGAATGAAGTCATATGAAACGTGTGTGTTTCATATGGTAACAAAATATGTTTTTTATAAATTAGTGAATAGTTTTTACAAGAGTGTTTCATTTTGCAAAGGATCCGAGGTGTTCTGCTCATTGTGTGTGTGGTTGTGCTGATTGTGTGTGTGGTTGTGCTGATTGTGTGTGTGGTTGTGCTGATTGTGTGTGTGGTTGTGCTGATTGTGTGTGTGGTTGTGCTGATTGTGTGTGTGGTTGTGCTGATTGTGTGGAGTGTTCTGAAACACCGGGCCCTGTTTTCAAAAACGTGCTTAAGCAATCGAGAAAAACTGTAAAGGTGTGAACATGTGTTTAAAGGTGTGAACAGGTGTGAACATGTGTTTAAAGGTGTGAACAGGTGTGAACACGTGTTTAAAGGTGTGAACAGGTGTGAAGTTAAAACTGCTCCTCTAAGTTTTCATACTGGATGTTTCTGTTGGACATAAATACGATGTTGTCATGTTTCAGTCTCAGCTTCATGTTGGAGCTCAGACGATCATGTGACCTCTTCAGTATGTTGAGTCAACATGTTTTCATGCTTCTGCTGCAGGAATGTGATTAGACAAGAATCATATCAGTGTGTGTGTGTGTGTGTGTGTGTGTGTGTGTGTGTGTGTGTGTGTGTGTGTGTGTGTGTGTGTGTGTGTGTGTGTGTGTGTGTGTGTGTTTCCCTGTCTCACGGGCTGCTGCTGACCTCCAGTGGTCAGACTGTGGACAGAGAGTTATGATACATCAGTAAACAGGATGTTGAAGAAACAGACGTGAAGCTGACGTGTCTCTGATGTTTAACTGAAACTGATCAGGTTTTGATCATGGTCACAAGAGTTAAAGAAGAGACTGGAACCATCAGACCATCACTGATCTGTATCGAGAAGGAGGCTTCACTGAAGGAGTCTTTTCTTTAAACCACCGAGAACAAAGAAACTGGAGTCGATTCTAAAAAAGACTTTTCGTTAGTCTATTGATCAGAATGATGTGATCAATGGTATCAAGTGCTAGCAGTTAGCTTAAGTACTTTGTTATTATGTTGTGAATGTCACTGAAGCTTCAGACTCACAGGACACAACAACAAAAATCCTCCGACAAACATTTCTGACGTATCAACGTGATGTGAAACAAACTCTGTTCTTTGTTTCACAGAATTATTTCAGACGTGTTTCACAACTTCAGTCTATAAATATCAGGACGAGTGGAAAAAGGGAAGTAAAATGAGTGAGTTGTCCATCTGTTGTCTGTCTGTCGTCCGTCCATCTGAAACACAACAACATGCCGTCGCTGCTTCTCCACATCTTCACCTGCATCTGTGTCCTCACAGGTGAGTCTCAGCCTGTTGACCGTCGGGTTTTGTTTTCACCTGTTTCACAGGTGACCATCTTTATTTACAGTTTGAGTTCGATCACAGCAGCACCTGGTGGACTTTGGAGTAAACGCAGTTTCTTTCAGCGCTGGCCTGTGTGTCACTAGCCACCACGGAGACGGTGGTGGGCACAGCCGGGCGGAGGGTGACGTTGCCGTGTCGGTCGGAGGCAGTGAAGCGGAGCGGTGTGGAGGTGTGCTGGGGGAGGGGGGAGCCGTCACTCTTCACCTGCCACAACATTTTGATCAACATGGCCGGAGACGACGTCTCGTACAGGAAGTCGTACAGGTGACTAGGGTCGTCATGATGACAATAACATTTAACTAAATCTTTGATCACGATAGTAATTTATTTTTGTAATCTGACTACATAATATTCAATTACTGCATTATTACTCCGGGTATTAATTAAGATGTTCCTCAAGGAAGTCTTCTGGAGCCCAGTGTATTTCCTGTTTCCTCAGCCTCCTCTCCTCTGCAGGTTCTCTCCATCCTCCACCTCCTCTCTGTCCATCTTCCCCTCTCGTCCATCAGACTCTGGTTTCTATCACTGCAGAGTTCAGCTGCCCGGTCTGTTCAACGACCAAACCTCCACCATTCACCTCATCATCATCAGCCGTATGTTCACAGATTCACCACCAGTTCATCCGTTAGTTTCACCATGACAACCAGAATCTGCTCATCTCCCGTCTGTCGTTCTGCAGCTGGCTCTCCGGTCTCTGACAACGAGGACGCCGAGGACCTGAACGCACCACACACTGCCACCGGTAAGTACGGGACTGACACTGATGCTGGTTAAGCTACGGGAGCCCTGAGTGGACACAAAGGTCTCCACGTCCTCCCACTGTACGTGTAGATAAAATATCTTGCATACAAACGCTGCCATCTTGTCTGAACCACCATTGTCGTAGGATATGACGTAGAACAACAACGTTGGACAGTAGAAAACCTGACAGTAAAGTATATGTTTATTTTACAATGAGTAAAGTGAGTGATTTCGGACACAGTCAGAGTCTGTGGGGGTTAGGGTGCAGTACTGATCATGGAGTGGAGCCGCGGTATCTGCAGCCACCAGGGGGCGATCCAGATGGTTTTATTTTGTTGTTGTCCATCTTCATCCATTGTCTTTGGTCAGTGTGTTCAGACTCTGAGCTGCCCTCTATTGGTAGATGTCAGTACAGGGGCAGAAGCGGCGCGATGACATCATCAACATTTCTCTGAAACTGAAAATACACGAGTGAAACATCATATTATGTCGTTGACTGTTTGTTTGTTTTCACCTTTTTCCAGGTGACACAATACAATGCCGGACAGAGGAACAAGGAAGTGATGTCACCAACCCCACAGAGCCAATGGTGGCGCTGGTTCAGGTAGAAACGAGCAAGACGTGACCAGTATGATTCTCTTTAACCATCAGAGGTTCCTGTCAATAAATCGATTGATCGTTTGAGCTCCAAGACGCAAACCAACCAGAACCTCACTGATCATTGTTGATCAATATTTCACTGATAATAATCTACAGAGTAACAACAGTAAAAACAGAATCATACAATTCAACTCATGAAATTATAAACAATTTAATCAATAAAAAGTTTTTACATTTAGACGTCAAACAAAGTTACATTGATTCATTTAAAAAAACAAGACAACCAACAAACGTCTGCTCGTCTTTGAAGCGTCACTCAGGCTTCACTCTTCACTCAGAAGAGTAAACATGTTTGTTTGTTTGTTTGTTTGTTTGTTTGTTTGTTTGTTTGTTTGTTTGTTTGTTTGTTGACAGTCACCTGTTCAGCAGCCGGTGACCAGTTTACAGACGTTCATTGGAAACACACTGAGACTGTCGTTCATCATCTTCATCCCTGTGTCGCTGCTGACCGCTGCCTACAGTCAGTACACGTACACACACACACACACACACACACACACACACACACACACACACACACACACACACACACACACACACACACACATTTGTTTTATATGACATGACGTAATCAGGATAAACTTGTTGTTTCATCATTTCACTTGTGTACAGGAGTGTGGAGGTGGAGCCAGAGACCAGAAACTGACAAGGGGCTCAGCCAATCAGAGGAGGAGGAGGGAAACACCTCAGTGTAGACACCTGAGACACAACCCGTGTTTGTTTGGTTACCTGAGTTACCTGAGTTACCTGAGTTACCTGAGTTTTCAGACAGGATTCTGCAGAGAATTGTTTTTTATCTTTGTGGTTGTTTTAATAATCACTCTTTATGTTCTCTGTATGAATATATTGTATCTTCTATGTCTGTTGGTAAACTCATGTATAACAAGTAGAAACTGTGTATTCATACATTCAAACACCAGGGGGCGCTTTAAACCCTGAAATAAAGAGCACGTGCAACAGCATCTGTTATTGAGTCCTGGTGATTGGTCATGTGATTGATTATCGTCCTCACATGATCCTCTTTTCCAGTTTCATACTGGGGAGACCCTGACCACAGAACTGTTGTTACCTGTCTGTTCTCTGGAACTTCAGTGGAAATAAACTCTTCTAGTTCACCTGTGATTTTACCTGAAAATTAACATCTGATCTATAGAATATTAATAATAGTAGCAGTAATAATAATAATAATAAAGTGCTGCTGTTGCTGTTGTTCTGAACATTAAAGTTTATTATTTATCTATTGAATAATTCCAGAAATCTCTGTCTGTCTGTATGTGGAAAACATGTTAAAAACTTCTCGACCTTTTCCTGGCTTGATATGGTGGAACCTGGTGGAACCTGGTGGAACCCAGGACTCACATCGTTATCTGCCGTAGTTTGTTCTTCTCCAGTCGCTGAAGTCGAGGAAGAGACGGGTCTGAAGCGGTTAAGGAGCCAAAATGCTCTGTTTCTCCGTCATGGTTTAGAATTACATCAGAGAATGAATTCTCAGCTCCCACCCGAGAAGAGGGCAAATTATTTGAGTCTCCATATGGTTTTTAATCATTAGAAATGTGTTTATTAAATATTTTCTATCTTCTCTTCTCATGAGCTTGTGGTTTGGATGTGGGAAGTCGTGAACACATGGGCTTAGGGCAACAGCGGCATGGACATTAATATTAATGCTGCTGTCAGAAGCCACAGAGGCTATTGAGTTAGCATCCTAGCACCTGGGTAAAATAAAGAAAGACATAAAGCTAACGTACCCACAACAAGTGCAGGACAATTTCATTTTATCGTCACTACACCTGTCGTTCTACTGGTTGGAGAATTTTCACAGACAAGTTGCACGAAAAGAGAAGTGAGAGCAAAAAATAGAATCCGGGAGCAAATGTTTAATGAACACAGAAGCACGGTGAGGAGAAGAGCTGAAGCTGCAGCACAGGAACTCAACCAAGCGACAAAAGTGCAAGCACAACGTTTGAGCACGAGCACAAGTCGGAGCTGTTTGAGTGTGAGAGCAGGATTTAGAGTTAGAGCATTAAAGAATCTGAACGTGAAATCATCCTGATCTCAACCTGAAAAACCACACTGATAAAGAGAGGAAATCTCTCTCTATCCAAAAGAGCAGAAGCAGGTGAAACTCATATAATTCACATGATGACAACAATGAAGCATCAGCTTCATGATTCTTGATTTCTGAAAACATCTGCAAACATCTCAGTTCGGGCCTTTGACAGTGTGAAGTTCAGTGGTTTTCTCTCAGGAAGCGAAACTCTGAGTCCGAGCGTTGCCACAGCAGGGTCGCCCCTGCTCGGATATCAGGAAGCAGCTTGTGTAACATGTCGACATGAGGAAGTCAGATGTTGACCACAACCATCTGTCCTACATGTCGATTAGCACATGAAGTAGTGAGGTGAAGAGTGAACATCCCTCGACCTTCTGTTCTTCAGTCTCAAACTCCTGACGTTCATTCACCACATCGTTAAAACTACAACAGAACCGAGCAACAAACTAATGACTACTCACTGGTTAGCATGCTACAAGCTGTTTAAGAGGCTACTCACTGGTTAGCATGCTACAAGCTGTTTAAGAGGCTACTCGCTGGTTAGCATGCTACAAGCTGTTTAAGAGGCTACTCACTGGTTATGCAGGTGGATGCTCCCCTGGTCACAGGGATCGACGGCCACCTGACAGACAGACCATCATGTCTGTTATCACCTCTGGAGACTGAACCTGTGTGTAATGGAATAAAGGATAGATAGATAGATAGATGGATAGAGAGATAGAGAGATAGAGAGATAGATGGATAGATAGATAGATAGATAGAGAGAGATAGATAGATAGATAGAGAGATAGATAGATAGATAGATAGATAGATAGATAGAGAGAGATAGATAGATAGATAGAGAGATAGATAGATAGATAGAGAGAGATAGATAGATAGATAGATAGATAGATAGAGAGATAGATAGATAGATAGATAGATAGATAGATAGATAGATAGATAGATGGATAGATAGATAGATAGATAGATAGATAGATAGAGAGATAGATAGATAGATAGATAGATGGATAGATAGATAGATAGATAGATAGATAGATAGAGAGATAGATAGAGAGATAGATAGATAGATAGATAGATAGATAGATAGATAGATAGATAGATAGATAGATAGATTGATAGATAGATAGATAGATAGATAGATAGATAGAGAGATAGATAGATAGATAGAGAGATAGAGAGATAGATAGATAGATTGATAGAGAGATGGATAGATAGATCGATAGAGAGATTGATTGATAGATAGATAGATAGATAGATAGATAGATTGATAGATAGATAGATAGATAGATAGATAGATAGATAGATAGATAGATAGATAGATAGATAGATAGATAGATAGATAGATAGATAGATAGATAGATAGATAGATAGTGTAATGGAATATTTTACCATTATACCACACTTGTATTATCTCTGCTTATGCATACTATTTCTCCTTGTGAAACTGTTAAGATGACATCAGAGCCACAAATCTGACTGGGCTTGTCTCCCCCCACCACGACCTTCAGAAAGACTATTATTCCTGAATGTATTTATTTCAGAAGTCTCACCAGGTCAAATTTCCATCACAATAGACAGACAGACAGACAGACAGACAGACAGACAGACAGACAAGACAATGTTTCTTCTTCTCTAGTTTATTTTCCTGCAGAGCCTGTGGTGAGCTAACAGAGGAAACTTTTTACAGTGTGTGTGCAGCTGTGGTGACTCACAGCAGTTGTGTGTTTAAATGTGTGGAGTTAGTGTGCGATACCACTTTGCCATCATGAAGCTGCTGCTGCTGCTCGCTGTGCTCTCAGGTACGTGTGATTTCACATCTTCGTCAGTCTCCTGTCGATCAGATGTCTGGTTTTAATAAAGTTACTGATCATTAAACACTGGTTTTGGTTCATGTAATTTATTTGTAAAAGATTTTCTCCTCTGACTTTTCTCAGTTTGACTCAGTTTTCTTGTTCACGTTAATATGGGTCAGTATCATAATGTTAGTTATTAGTTAATATTAGTTAGTATCATTATGTTAATATTAGTTTTCATTATAATGTGTATGTTTGTGATTATGATGTCATAGTGAAACTAAGAGATGTTATATTTCAATTCGACAAATCCAACATCAGCTGACAAGGAACCACAGAGCTGCAGGTTTTATTTTGATCTTTATCACAAACACAGAAGCTTCTCTCAGTTCCCGAAATGTTCTGAAGGAGCTGTTTGTGTATTGCTCGGCACATTTTACTGCAAAATGTGTGGAAGCTTCCCAGTGAGCGAGTGGACGTGTTTATGAGGTTTCTAACACGTGACGGACGTGAAACTGGAAGAACACAAAGATCTCAGGATGAAGAAGAGGAGCCGTACACGTAGAAGATGAAGACGTCCACTTGGAAACACGAGGAGGTTCCAGATCTTCTGGTGATGAGGGCTGATGCCGGTGTGGATGAGCTGTAAACAACAACACTGATCTTTCCACAGCAGAGTTTATACGTCATGTCCCGCCTCCTGCTGCTCTACAGGCTCCGCCCCTGCTGCTCTACAGGCTCCGCCCCTCCCCTGGATGTTCCCACATGTTCCTGTTGGTGTTAACGGGTTGGACCCGACAACCTGCTGCTGCTGCTTCACAAACACCAACTACACAACATGTCCACACACTGTTTTACTGAGTTCATGTCAGAAAGAAACTAATGAAAACTGCCACAAAGAGTAAATTCAGTCTGTGTCTGTGTCCTCAGTTGGTGAAGGTGGCAGCAGCAGGAAAGTTGCAGGCCGAGCCGGTGGCAGCGTCACTCTGCCGTGTAGCTACGACATGAAGAATCGCAAGCCGCTGTCAGTTTGCTGGAATCGAGGAAACCTACCAGTGTTTAAATGCGACAATGTGCTCATCGCCACAGACGAGCTGAGCGTGAGAGAGGACAGCAGAAGGTCCAGCAGGTATCAGCTGCTGGGACGACTGGACCAGGGGGACGTGTCCCTGACCATCCTGAATGTCACAGAGTCGGATGCTGGACAATACGGCTGCAGAGTGGAAATCCCCGGCTGGTTCAATGATGACAAACACCACCTTGACTTGACTGTTGACTCAGGTGAGACAGGAACCTCAGGGGTGGGGCTTGCAGCGTTGAAGATGCCTCATTGGTCCAACACATCGTTGTTTTATTTCAGGTTTTTTTAATAAACTTTGTTACTTCATCTCTTTTCTGATCGACGGCAGCTCGATGTAAATCTCCATGTTTACTATAGTGTTCTACATTATGCCACCTGGAGGACTGGAGTGGAACAGCTGGTTTTAGCCGTCAGTGTAATTCATCTGATCTTTAAGAGATTCCACAGTGGTGTTTGGGTCTGAAGGAACCTTTAAGCTCCTTGAAAAAAGTTCCTGGGACTAAAGTTTGCATAATACACGTCTAGTGACTGATCACGATGTCACATGATATTACGATAGGAAGATTTTTCTGGGCTTCAGACCAGGAGAGGATCTCTGTAATTCTATGCTGATGCTTCATGTTGTGTGTTGATGTTTCAGCTCCACAGACGACCACATCAGTGAACTCAGAGACATCCACACTGCAGAAAACCGACACACACACTGCAGGTCCTCCAACACACACACACACACACACACACACACACACACACACACACACACACACTAAATGATGGAGAAGCCTCATTGTCTGCCTTCATTTCTTCTTCCTGCAGGTCACATGAATGCCACAGAAACCGTCCTGACTTCCTCCTTTAGCAGCGTCATCAGAGTGAGAAATAAAGATTCACTGTCACTGCTCAGGCTAAAAATAATTATTGCACAAGAAATTCAGTGTGCTTGTGTGTGTGTGTTACAGCAGCAGGAGAGCAGCAGTGTGACCGTGGCTCTGGTGTCTGTCATGTTCGGGTTGATAGTTTTGGTCACAGTGGGCGGAGTCGTCATCCTCGGTAAGTTCCCAGTTCCTACGACGCAGCGCTCAGTCGACCATGATGGACGTCACAGAGTCACTAAACAGTGCACAATTTAATAAACACTTTCATCCAGTGAATTTTAAATATTCAGTCTGATGATTTATTACTATAAAAGAATCTCCACATTATCAGTTTAAGATAAATAAAGAAATTTAAAGAAAATGAAATAAATAATCAACATGGATGTGAATAGATTTGTGTCTGGAGTTCAGATTTAAATGTTGCTAGAACAGGGAGTTTCTTCTTCATGGTTATGTACTAAACACTTCCTGTTGTTTCTGCCTGTTTTGTTTTTCTAGTGAGAAAATGGATGCGACTCCACAAAGTGTAAGTTTCATCCTGAGACTCAGAGTGAGAAACACATTTGAACTTTTCTTTTACAGGCGGTTGGTGCTTCTCTCTGTTTTAAAATGATGACTCAGCAGAGACTTCATTAATCGGCAGTTTGACCTCAAGGTGGGGAACACCTCATGTCTCATCAACACATGTAACCACTGCACCAGTCCTCTCAGCGTCGTCTTCACACGATTCAGCCGATGGCGTTTGTCAAACTGAAACTCAGACATGAGAGGAAACCATGAGGCACATTATTGATGAAGAAACGCAGAGATTATTTCTTTTCTTGATTTGGCAACAACATGATGATTTGAATACAAAACATGTTAAAGGAGAAATATTCTTGTTGAATATTTCTCATTGAAATGTCAAAAAAAAAAGTGCCCCAATTCAGAGGCCGCCTCCATCAGAGAACACAATCTACACAGCACATGAAGAAGATGTTCTCCGTGGGCCATGAAGATCGAAAACCGAAACTAGGGCTACGTTGTAGCACTGACGGGCCCGAGCACAGGCATTTTGAAGCCACGTCTCCGCGTTGCATGCGTTTTGCGCACTGCGGCAAGGACAAACGCTTCACTTCCTGCGTCCATCGAGCGACGTCGATCCTTGCCTGCTAATTGCTCATTACGGTCCACGCTATCAATTGCAGATCACACTGTGAAAATGTTATGTAAATCGAATGATAGTTGTAAAACAAAGCTTACTTCCTGTTGCCAGTAGGTGGCGCCATCACCATTATTACCTACAGACTAATATATCTCTTCAAGTAGGGGCTCTGATGTATTGTGAGCAATTTTGTGTCAATCGGACAATGTTACAACAACTTAATTTTCACACTGATCAGTAGGTGGCGCTATGACCCTGGACTAATATTAATATACGGATGTGTTCAGGTCAGGATTGTGATCATAGGGCAGTAGTTCGGGGCCGGTTGGATAATGCAGAGGGGATTTACAAAGTACTTCCTGTTTCATGGCGAATCAGTAGGTGGCGCTATGACACTGAGGAAATATTGACACATAGAGCTGTTCAGGCTTGGACTCTAATCATGTGACAGAAGTTTGGTGGTGATAGGACGATGCACACTGTAGTTATGACAACATCGTCTCCTTTGGCGAAGGATGATCCTTCGCCGCACCTCAATGTTTACACGGTTTGAGGAAATGTCACGATTCTGACCGTGGTCCAATGACTTGACTGAGCTCACTTGAGCTGTTTATTGTAAAGCAGCCAGGAGCAGTTCATCAAAGTATAAAACATGTCACTTCCTGTAGCCAGCAGGTGGCGCTGTGATTTTAAGCCATGATTTCTGTGTAGATGTCATCAGGCCGGGACACTTGTCTTACATGTCTAGTTTGGACTCGATTGGACAAAATATGTCCAAGATACAGAACCTCATGTTTTGATGGCGTGTCATCAAAATGCTACGCCACACCACGGTCACACCGTGTCATGAAATCAAATATACCGAGTCAGTTTATATCTCCATCTTGCTTAGATGACATTCCCAGAAGTTGAAGTTGATCTGATGAAAGCCCTACGACAAGTTCGTCAAAGTAAAAATGGGGAATATGGCCAAAATGACCACTAAATCCAAAATGGCGGGCTTCCTGTTGCTTTTTTCCAATTGCACCTCTGACCTTTTTTGTTTGTCTGGTCACGATACACCTGGGCTACGAGTTTTGTGAAGATCGGTGAAAGCTAACTGAGGGGCTTTTCCTTAGATGGCGCTGTTGAGCCATTTTGCCACGCCCATTTCAAATTACTCCAGAATACAATTACTTTTTGGGGTTTTGAATTTCCTGCAAACTTTGGTAACAATTTGAGCGTCTAGGCCTGAAAAAGCCCAAAAGGGAAATACAAATACAACAGGGCCTCCCAGCGGGGGGGCTCGGGCCCCAATTAGACATTCTTCTCTACGAAGGTTTTCCTACATCCGTCACAAGCTTGTCCCGCTCTTACCGCTGCATCATTATCTGTTAGCTCATTGTGACTGTTAGCTGTGAGCTCATTGTGACTGTTAGCTGTTAGCTCACTGTGCTCATTAGCCCACTGTGACTGTAAACTCACTGTGGGTTGTTGGCTGACTGTGCTTGTTAGCTCACTGTGGCTGTTAGCTCACTGTTGACTGTAAACTCACTGTGACTGTTAGATGTTAGCTCACTGTGCTTGTTAGCTCACTGTGGCTGTTAGCTCACTGTGCTCGTTAGCTCACTGTGGCTGTTAGCTGTTAACTGACTGTGCTTGTTAGCTCACTGTGACTGTTAGCTGTTAGCTCACTGTGGCTGTTGGCTCACTGTTAGCTGTTAGCTCACTGTGGCTGTTAGCTGTTAGCCCTCTGTGCTTGTTAGCTCACTTTGGCTGTTAGCTGTTAGCCCTCTGTGCTCTTTAGCTCCCTGTGGCTGTTAGCTGTTTGCCCACTGTGTTCGTTAGCTCACTGTGGCTGTTAGCTAGCTCACTGTGGCTGTTAGCTGTTAGCCCACTGTGCTCATTAGCTCACTGTGGCTGTTAGCTGTTAGCCCACTGTGCTCATTAGCTCCCTGTGTCTGTTAGCTGCTAGCTCCCTGTGGCTGTTAGCTGTTAGCCCTCTGTGCTTGTTAGCTCACTGTGCTCATTAGCTCACTGTGGCTGTTAGCTGTTAGCCCACTGTGCTCATTAGCTCACTGTGGCTGTTAGCTGTTAGCCCTCTGTGCTTGTTAGCTCACTGTGCTCATTAGCTCACTGTGGCTGTTAGCTGTTAGCCCTCTGTGCTTGTTAGCTCACTTTGGCTATTAGCTGTTAGCTCACTGTGCTCATTAGCTCACTGTGGCTGTTCCCACCACTATTTGATAAAATCATTTGTAAATTTGGTGAAATAATGTAACGACTGTAAAGCTAGTTCATCTTTGTCTTCCAGCCGTCAGCAGCAGCTCAACAGTTCTATCCAGTTCAGTTCCACGCTGCAGCTCCAAAGTCGGGATTCTGCAGTCGAGAACATTTATCAGATTGAAGAAGGCGTCGCCAGAGGTGTGTAGAGTACTGCCCCTGAAGAGTGAAGCTCCGCCCACTGACCTGCCTGGGGTCAGGTCCATCCCACACAGCATCAGAGACAGTGTGGACATGGACATTCCAGACCTCTGATGTCACAGTGCTGGGCATTTAGTAGAAGAATAGTAACAACCTACGAGGCTCATGGGTAATGAGCGTCAGTTGTTTTCAGTGAGAGACGACATGTCACAACAGGATTTCATGTATTTATCAGATTGTTAATAAACGTTACAGTTTATCAGATGGTGACTCGGATGATTTCTGTTGAACAATGACAGCAACTGGGACACAACGACCTTTACTCTCCACACAGAGCTGTTGGTTTGTAGTAAATACTTGTTATATACAGTCACTGATCCTCTTTATATACAGTCAGTGATGGTCTTTATATACAGTCAGTGATGGTCTTTATATACAGTCACTGAAGGTCTTTATATACAGTCAGTGATGGTCTTTATATACAGTCAGTGATGGTCTTTATATACAGTCACTGATGGTCTTTATATACAGTCAGTGATGGTCTTTATATACAGTCACTGATGGTCTTTATATACAGTCACTGAAGGTCTTTATATACAGTCAGTGATGGTCTTTATATACAGTCACTGATCATCTTTATATACAGTCACTGAAGGTCTTTATATACAGTCACTGATGGTCTTTATATACAGTCAGTGATGGTCTTTATATACAGTCACTGATCATCTTTATATACAGTCACTGATCATCTTTATATACAGTCACTGATGGTCTTTATATACAGTCACTGATGGTCTTTATATACAGTCACTGATGGTCTTCATATACAGTCACTGATCCTCTTTATATACAGTCACTGATCCTCTTTATATACAGTCACTGATCATCTTTATATACAGTCACTGATCATCTTTATATACAGTCACTGATCCTCTTTATATACAGTCACTGATCATCTTTATATACAGTCACTGATGGTCTTTATATACAGTCACTGATGGTCTTTATATAAAGTCACTGATCATCTTTATATACAGTCACTGATGGTCTTTATATACAGTCACTGATGGTCTTTATATAAAGTCACTGATCCTCTTTATATACAGTCACTGATCATCTTCATATACAGTCACTGATCCTCTTTATATACAGTCACTGATCCTCTTTATATACAGTCACTGATGGTCTTTATATAAAGTCACTGATCATCTTTATATACAGTCACTGATCGTCTTTATATACAGTCACTGATCATCTTTATATACAGTCACTGATGGTCTTTATATACAGTCACTGATCATCTTTATATACAGTCACTGATGGTCTTTATATACAGTCACTGATCCTCTTTATATACAGTCACTGATCCTCTTTATATACAGTCACTGATCCTCTTTATATACAGTCACTGATGGTCTTTATATACAGTCACTGATCATCTTCATATACAGTCACTGATCATCTTTATATAAAGTCACTGATGGTCTTTATATAGTCAATGATGGTCTTTATATACAGTCACTAATCATCTTTATATACAGTCACTGATGGTCTTTATATACAGTCACTGATCATCTTTATATACAGTCACTGATGGTCTTTATATACAGTCACTGATCATCTTCATATACAGTCACTGATCGTCTTTATATACAGTCACTAATCATCTTTATATACAGTCACTGATGGTCTTTATACACAGTCACTGATCCTCTTTATATACAGTCACTGATGGTCTTTATATAGTCAATGATGGTCTTTATATACAGTCACTGATCATCTTTATATACAGTCACTAATCATCTTTATATACAGTCACTGATGGTCTTTATATACAGTCACTGATCATCTTTATATACAGTCACTGATCGTCTTTATATACAGTCACTGATCATCTTTATATACAGTCACTGATCATCTTTATATACAGTCACTGATGGTCTTTATATACAGTCACTAATCATCTTTATATACAGTCACTGATGGTCTTTATATACAGTCACTGATCATCTTTATATACAGTCACTGATCATCTTTATATACAGTCACTGATGGTCTTTATATACAGTCACTGATCATCTTTATATACAGTCACTGATGGTCTTTATATACAGTCACTGATCATCTTTATATACAGTCACTGATGGTCTTTATATACAGTCACTGATCATCTTTATATACAGTCACTGATCATCTTTATATACAGTCACTGATGGTCTTTATATACAGTCACTGATCATCTTTATATACAGTCACTGATCATCTTTATATACAGTCACTGATGGTCTTTATATACAGTCACTGATGGTCTTTATATACAGTCACTGATGGTCTTTATATACAGTGACTGATGGTCTTTATATACAGTCTCTCATAGTCTGTATAAACAGAGCAGCCGATAACAGTCCCCAGTTTCTCTTCCTGTTTTTCCTGATGATGAAGATGAGGATGATGAGGATGATGAGGATGTAACGCTCCCCTCGTCCTATCAGAGCAGCAGATCAGTGTCTGAGGTCTGTGGCTGAGGTAAGATCGTCTCTCTTCTTCTGTCGTTTAAACCTTGTTTAGTCTCTTTGTTCTTCGTGTTTCTTCTTCGTTGGGACATCTGGACCGGCAGCAAGGGTTACACAGGCTAGGGAGCGCTGCGCAACCAATAGATACATATATATAGTCTCTGTGGATTGAAGAAGGGAGGAGACTAAATTTAGCATCTTGCTCAGGCTGAACTCATTTATTATGAGCTGCGCATGCGCTGAGCCTGTGTTTACGGTCTCCCTTCAGGATCCACCGCTGTACCAACAGCACCACCTACTGACGTGGAGTTTAATTGTCATGTGAAACTGTTAGAATAGTTCAGTTGTCTTTCAAAAAATAGGGGGGTATCTGTTAAAATAAAAACTAAATGCATAGCATTTCCAGCCTATTACATCAGTTTAGTGTGTGTGCATGTGTGTGTGGGTGGATGTGCACGTGCATGTTCCTGTACACATATCTCTGTGGGGACCATTTTAAGCAAAGACCCTACAGAGTGAGGACATTTTGACCGGTCCTCTCTTTTATTTGACTGTTTGAGGGTTACGACTTGGTTTTAGGGTTAGAATCAGGTTTAGGTTTAGGTTACAGTTAGGTTTAGACATTTAGTTTAGATGGTTAAGGTTAGGGGCTCGGGAATGTACTATGTAAATGAGTGTCCTCACTAAGATAGAAGTACAAACGTACTGAGAGATGATCACGTGCAAGTCCACGGGTCGTTAGTTAGTTAGTTAGTTAGTTCGGTAGTTAGTTAGTTAGTATATCAGAATTCAGTTCAGTTAGGGTTAAAAATGAGAAGCGGCTGTGGCTGAAGGTCGGTGGTTCGATCACAGTCTTAAGAAGGTACATTCAGAAGGTACCATAAAGTATTGGTCTCTTCCTCTCTGGTGGTTCAGGGTCTTTCATCCAGACGTGTGTGACTCTTCATCAACGGACTAGAGCAGGTCAGACCTGAACGTTTTTTCCATGTGGCTGCTCATGTTTCAAAGGTTTAAAATGTGACACTGGAGGAGGATTTAAAGGAGGATTTGTTGCATGCACAACATGAAGTGAATCTGAAAACTCTTCAGGACATTTTTTTACTTGTGTACTGTTTGTTCTATCTGACAGAAATGGATCCTGATTGTCAGAGAGGTGAGGCTGTTCCACTGTATGAGGGGAAGTATAATGGATACCCTGATCAGCCTGGACAGTTCGGTCCTTCTGGACAGTTCGGCCCTTCTGGACAGTTCGGCCCACCTGGACAGTTTGGCCCTTCTGGACATTTCGGCCCTTCTGGACAGTTCGGCCCACCTGGACAGTTTGGCCCTTCTGGACAGTTCGGCCCTTCTGGACAGTTTGGCCCTTCTGGACAGTTTGGCCCTTCTGGACAGTTTGGTCCTTCTGGACAGGGTGGACAGCCTGGACAGGGCGGACAGCCTGGAAAGCCTGTTGGACCTGTAGTGGTTGACCGTACCACTGTGGAGATCACCACTGCGCCCCCCCGGGACCACTTCATCTGGTCCATACTCAGTCTTTTCTACGCAAACATATGTTGCCTCGGACTGGCAGCTCTCATCTGCTCGGTCAAGGTGAGCTCATGTGTGACGTGTTCGATCATTCATCTCCCAGTCGGCTGTCTTTACAAACCAAGTCTAAGTATTTTTCCTGCGAAATTGTCACACGTTTTAAAAGAAACACAACCTCAAGTTGAGTCAATCACGTTTAAATACTGACTCCGAAATCAACTGAACCACAGAAATTAGTTTTCTTCTCCTTGATGTGTGGTCTCCGAGCTGGAAGCAAATCAAACTGGACAACTCAAATAGACTTGGAAACCATCAGGATCATTTCTCAGCTCGTTGTTCAGAAGCAGAAATTCTCCTTGTCCCTGACGGCGGCTCAGGATTGGACAGAGCCAAAGTTTCTTTTTTCTTTTTTCAACAAGTGAGAGGACGACAAAATCCTCCTCACTGCTCCACTTAGAACAAAAAGAATAATAAAACACATCAGACTCGCTGTGCAAGGTTTCAGTGTGCGAGGATTTTTATTGGATGATGGTTTGAAAAATGAAAAATACGGACTTGGTGTGAAAAGACCTTTACTGTGAGAGGAGAAAAGCCTGTAACACAGACTGAGGCTCCACCCACACTGATACAGTTCAAATTAAAACCACCTCCGTCCACACTAACACCTAACAACACATGTACACGGACTGAAAATAAGATCATCAGATTGAGCTCAGTTCAGTTTTTGTAATTTTTTTGTTTGACGATGAATCAACTTTGAAAATGAAAATGCTTTGGTTCTTTCAGGCCAGAGACCGGAAGATGGTTGGAGATATGGTTGGTGCCCGACACCACAGCTCCACCGCCCGCAAACTCAACATCATCAATGCATCTCTGTTTGCTGTCCTGATCATCACTATCATTATTTTCGTCTTCTATAACCCAATTATCTTATTTTACGTCTCCAGCCTTTTCGCCGAGGTGTAAACGAGCAGAGACGTCGGCTGTTGCTGCTACGTTTCTCTGATCTGTCACATTTTATTCACATTTTATACCTTAAACATGTAAACACGACTGATTTGTATTTGTGTGTCCAAACAGTTTCATTTGACAATAAAAGAGTTTCCTAACCCGTGAGAATTGATCAACATCACAATGTTACAGAACATTTCAGACTTAAATCAGAAACAGGACGACAGCTACAAAAAGTTAAGAACAGTTATGACAGAGCAGATTCAACGTTAATAAATCAGGGACAAGTGATTTAAAAGCTGCCACAGACGCCTCGTTCACCAAGTGAACGCACTGAGACGCACAACGACACGTGTTCATGTTAAACCAGCGTTTTAAAACTAAAACCACCTCCGTCCACACCAACTCACCTGAAAACACGTGTCACATGACCATTCATGTACCCTGGTCATGTGATGTAAACATGACCAGGGTACATAAATGGTCATGTACCCTGGTCAAGCAGTCGGTTGCTTAGTAACAGAAACTCCTCTGAAGGAGGAACAGTGAAGGTGAAGAGTCGGTGCAGGGATTTCTTTTCTCTGAGTGACAACGAGGTGGAACTGTTACTGACAGGAAGTGTTAGCGACGCTTTGTGTTCACCGCTGGTCGTCGAGTCATGTGACTGATGAGAACCAATCAGGAAGAGAACGTCTGAGTCATCGTTTACTAAAGTCTCAGTTTCTGTTCAGACTCAAACACAAACCCAGAGTTTTCAAACCGAAACGAGACCAGTTTACACAAGTCTCTGATTCAGAGGCTGGAAACTCCAGCAGGCGTAACCATGGCAACAGGGATGAGTTTTAAAACTAAAACGTGTTGGTGACACTAGTCTGAAACCAGACCACTTACCGTACATTACATTTCATTTAGCTGACGCTTTTATCCAAAGCGACTCACAATAAGTGCATCAACCAGGAGGAACAAACCCAGAACAACAAGAATCAAGAAAGTACAATTTCTTCAAAAAAGCCAAACTACAAAGTGCTATAAGTAAGTGCCATGTAAGTGCTACTAAATTGTTAGTTTAAACTTTTATTCAAGGTTTAGTCAGAAGAGATGTGTTCTTAGTTTGCGGTGGAAGATGTGTAGACTTTCTGTCCTGATGTCATTGGGGAGCTGGTTCCACCGTTCAGGAGCTGTGAAACACAAACTGACCAGTGAAAGAGGCTGAAACTGGTGATAAAAACCCTGCAGATTAAAGGAAGAGAAGAAGAAGATGAGGCTGATGTGAGTCCAGAGCAACATGGAGGAGGAAGTGAGCTGATCAAGACGAGTCTGAACCTGAAGAAGATTCAACATCACAACAAATAAAATAAACATGAGTGGTAACAACGAGCTGAATCATTAGTGTTAGCTTTAGCTCACTGTGGCTGTTAGCTGTTAGCTCAATGTTGGCTGTAAGCTCACTGTGACTGTCTATTCACTGTGGCTGTTAGCTGTTGCCTCATTGTGGCTGTTAGCTGTTAGCTCACTGTGCTCCCTGTGTTTGTTAGCTGCTAGCTCACTGTGGCTTTTAGCTGTTAGCTGTTCGAAATTGGGACATCGTGACATCGTGACAGGTTGAAAAGACGGTGTTGAGAGTGGATAAGTGTATGAATGCATGTAACTATATTTGTTCAGGAGGAGGCGCTGTTGCGCCTCATATGGCATGGAGTCACGTGTGACTGATGACACCACTACCTTATAAGGGGAATCTTCACCCTCTCTCTCTCTGTACCTGACTCTCACAGAGAGCCGCAGGTTGTGCACAGTTCTGCAATAAACAATGCCACGAGATTGATGGCTGAAGAGACAAAACGTCTGTTCCTCCCTTAGAATTATTATTTCGCTGTGCAGGTAGGCAGAAGGAATAAGCCTACCTGTTAACAGGTTATGGGCCCAGCAACCGAGAATGATTCTGAAGTTTTACGGACACATGCGTCGATAGCTAGCAAGACTGCGCTAGCATACAGAAGTAGGATTATCCAAAAGAGCTAGTTTAGCATCGGGAGTACCGGGAAGCTAAAGCTAGGCTAAGAAGGAGCTAAACTGAGCTACAAACACAAAAAGCCATGGCGAACAGAAGCAAGAGCAAGTGGCCCACGTTTGACGGGAGAGCAGAGGAGTAAGAGGAGTGGGGCTGAAGCAGACGATCCTCACAGAGCCCGCTGGACCACTGACGGTGGAAGAAAAGGCTAACGATGACAAGCTGAATGCGGACGCCTATTGTGCATTGGCGCCACTACTTGACAATATGAGCTTGGGACTGATATTCAGAGACACGAAGGACAAGGGCCGAGAGAGTCTCAAAGTGTTAAAAGAACACTACATCGGAAAAGGTAGGCCCCGGATTGTCTCCCTGTACATAACAATGACTGCGCTGAAGAAAGCTGACAACGAGACTGTAACCAAATACGTTATCAGAGCTGAGCAGATCATTATGGCACTCAGGGGTGCAGGTGAAGCACCGAGTGAGGGACTGATGATGGCGATGGTCATGAGGGGGTTACCGGAGAAGTACAAGCCGTTCACACTGATGGTGACGCATGGTTCAGCGGACATGACGCTGGGAGAGTTCAAGGCAAAGTTGAGGAATTTCGAGGCTTCAGAAGACTCAGACCCAGTCGCAGAAGAGGCGGGAGAAAGGGTGCTGAGGGCCCAAGCGGTGCCAAGGAAAAAGACCGGGCCAGTGGAGATGGTGTGTTGGCGGTGCGGAGAAAAGGGCCACAGAAGGGATGACTGCACAGAGAAAGTTTGGTGTAGTTTTTGCAAAAGCAGGGGGCACACAGACAAGGCGTGCACAAAGAAGGAGCGTGAGCGTGTGTCCAAGATGACTAGAGCAGGTCGTGAACCAGATGGCGCCCGGGGAGCCGCGGGAGGAGAAGACCACACCTTCAGGGCACAAACAGAAGATGCCAGTCTCTCAGGGCAACGGCTGCAGATCCAGAGAAAGGGACTGATCGTGGACACGGGCGCGTCGTCCCACATCATCAACGACAGGAGCAAGTTCAAGAGCTTCGACAGCACCTTCAAGCCGGAGAGACACAGCATGGAGCTGGCAGACGGGAAGCGTACCGTCGGGGTGGCGCAAGGCAGGGGAGACGCACAGGTATGCCTCATAAACAGTGAGGGGCGCCGGTGTGCAGTGACTTTAAAGAACGCTCTCTACATCCCCTCGTACCCCCAAGAACTCTTCTCAGTGAAGTCTGCTACCGCTCACGGTGCCAAAGTGTTCTTCGACGAAGGTAAAGATGTCATAGTGTTGCCGGATGGCACAAGGTTTGATATTTATGTATGTAAGAGGATGTACTACTTGCAAACCGAGTGTGATGTAGATGATGTGTGTCATGTCAGCTATGATATCCAGACATGGCATGAGGTAATGGGTCACTGCAATTACGAGGATATCTTGAAGCTGCAGGATGTAACAGAAGGCATGCACATTAAAGGTGCAAAGCATAGGCCTGATAAAGAATGTGCAGTGTGCATAGAGGGAAAGTTCACTCAAACGAGAAACAGAGATCCGACTGATAAGGTAAAGACACCACTTGAGCTGGTGAACACAGACCTAGCTGGTCCAGTAAACAATGAGTCCATAGATGGTTTCAAGTACATGCAGTCTTTCACAGATGTGTGTACGGGGGCAGTGTTTGTTTACTTCCTGAAAGCAAAAAGTGATGCAGTTCAGGCCACTGAGAAGTACCTGGCAGATGTAGCGCCTTATGGCACTGTGAAATGCATTAGATCAGATAACGGGACCGAGTTCACTAACAGAGAGTTTCAGACACTACTGAGAAAGAACAAAATCAGACACGAGACTTCCTGTCCTTACTCCCCGCACCAGAACGGGCCAGCTGAAAGGGAAGGGCGCACTCTTTTCGAGATGGCCAGATGTAAGCTTATCGACAGTGACCTACCTAAGAGTCTTTGGCACTATGCCATCCAGGAAGCAGCCTATACCAGGAACCGGTGCTTTAACAAGCACACAGGCATTACCCCATATACAGCACTGACAGGTAAAAAGTGCAATCTAGCCAGGATACATAAATTCGGGTCAGTGTGCTATGCCTACCAGCAAGACAGAGGAAAACTAGATTCTAGGTGTGAGAGAGGACTCTTTGTAGGGCATGACAAGGGCAGTCCCGCCTATCTAGTTTACTACCCCGGTAAAGGAAAAGTGCAGAAGCACAGACTGGTAAAGTTTGTCACCAAGACAACCTGTGAAAACGAGACTCAGACACAGGAGCTAGGACTGGACCCCAAAGTAGATTGTGACAAGAGAGTAGAGACTCCACAGCCTAGTGTACTGAGCACAGATGTACAGACTGAAGGTCCACAGTCAGCACCAGAGGATGATGGCGAGAAGCACCCTAGGGTGACGTCACATGCCTCAGACAGTGGGAGATATCCCACCAGAGAGCGTAAACCCCCGGGGTATCTGAGAGATTATACTCTGGAAGATACTGATGATGACAGTACACTCACTAGTGTAGATTATTGCTACCGAGCAGTTTGTGGTGTACCTCTGACCTTTAAAGAGGCCATGACATCAACTGAGTCAGGAAAGTGGAAGAAAGCGATGGACGAGGAGATGAAGTCCCTAGAGGACAACCAGACCTTTACCCTGACTAAGTTACCAGAGGGCAGGAAGACAGTGGGAGGAAGATGGGTATACTCGATCAAGGGTGACATTGACGGACACGACCAGTACAAAGCTAGGTTTGTAGCGAAAGGATACAGTCAGAGAGCAGGGATAGATTATGGCGAGACGTTCTCACCAACAGCCAATCTTACAAGTATACGTGTAGTGATGCAGAAGGCAGCCCAAGACGATTTGATCTTGCATCAAATGGACGTGAAAACAGCCTATCTGCACGCCCCCATTGATCGAGATATCTACATGGAACAACCTGAAGGTTACGAAAAAGAGGGAGAGAAGCTAGTGTGTAAACTAGAGAAGTCAATTTACGGCCTGAAGCAGTCGGGGCGTAATTGGAATGAGATGCTCCACACATGTCTAGTAGATGACAACTTCACCCAGAACCCGACAGACCACTGCGTCTACACAAAAGAGTCTAAAGAGGCAGGGAAGGTAATAGTAGTTATCTGGGTGGATGATCTTATCATTGCAGCCAGTAACAACGAGAGTCTAGAGAAAGTGAAAAACATGCTTTCTACCAGATTTAAGATGAAGGACCTAGGTAGGTTGAAGTATTTTCTGGGCATGGACTTCAGCCAGTCTGACGGCTGTGTAAAAGTGTCACAAAAGAGGTATGTTGAAAAGATACTGGAACGTTTCGACATGCAGGAGTGTAGAATTAGAGAAACACCATGTGACCCAAAGTTAGACTACTCTGAAGATGCGCCTAAAAGGTCTGATATGAAGAAGTACAGGGAGGCTGTCGGCAGTCTCATTTACTTGACAACCTGTACACGTCCTGACCTATGTTTCGTGGTGAGAAAGTTATCACCCTACAGATGAACATTGGGTTACGGTGAAACATGTTTTGCGTTATCTCAGAGGTACTGCAGACAAACAGCTCTGTTTCAGAAAGAGCAGAGAGAGTCTAGGCCTACGGGCATATAGTGACGCAGACTGGGCTGCGGATGCAGTGACAGATGCAGTACCACCGGGTATTGTGTGAGTATGGGTAAAGACAGCTCCTTAGTCTCTTGGAAAGCCAGGAAGCAACCCACGGTAGCATTATCCACATGCGAAGCAGAGTACATGGCTCTAGCTCTAACAATACAGGAGTGTATTTATTTGGAGCAACTACTGGGAGGTATAGATACCTATGTGTATAAGAAAACTGTTGTTTATGAGGATAACTTGGGGACAATTGCGCTTGTTAGGAACCCTGTGTGTAGACAAAGATTTAAGCATGTGGACATTAAATATCACTTCATTAGGTCTACCATAAGGGAAGATAAGATGTCACTTGTTTACTGTCCCACAGACGACATGGTCGCAGATGTTATGACAAAGCCCGCCTCCAGACTTAAGCTGAGGAAATTTGCAGGAGTCATGTTTGGTGTGTAAAATGTTGACATTTGACTATGCCATGTTTTTGTTTTGTTTTGTTTATTTGGTTATGTAAAAGTTGTACAGTATACACGTCATTCATAAGTGGGAGTGTTGAGAGTGGATAAGTGTATGAATGCATGTAACTATATTTGTTCAGGAGGAGGCGCTGTTGCGCCTCATATGGCATGGAGTCACGTGTGACTGATGACACCACTACCTTATAAGGGGAATCTTCACCCTCTCTCTCTCTGTACCTGACTCTCACGGAGAGCCGCAGGTTGTGCACAGTTCTGCAATAAACAATGCCACGAGATTGATGGCTGAAGAGACAAAACGTCTGTTCCTCCCTTAGAATTATTATTTCGCTGTGCAGGTAGGCAGAAGGAATAAGCCTACCTGTTAACAGACGGCATCGCCAATTCGATAAAGGATCGATAAAAGGTGTGTCTGTAAATTGTGCTGGAACGGAAAATAAACCCTTTTCAAGTTTTACCCGCCTCCTGGAAGTGTGTCGACATTGGGTTTTCACAACAAGGCAAGGTATATATGTTGGATATGAGTCAGACTTAAGAAACACTTCTGCAGACTTAAAGGGGACATAGCATGCCCATTTTACCACAAGTTGATATGGTTCCTTGGGGTCTTAATGAAATGTCTGTAACATACTTTGGTCAAAATACCACAAGGATCATTTAAAACAGCCTTTTTACCCTGTATAAAACAGCCCTCCACAGAGTGACCTGTTTTGAGTGCCTGTTCCTTTAAATGCTAATGAGCCAGCTCCCCCCTCCCCCCTCTCCCCCCATGATTTTAAACGATATAAATTACATATTTTATATGATATAAATTATCAAATATGCATCCCATACTTTGTATTCCCCTTCTGTTGTCCTGGAGTTTTAATTTTCCCAATCACATAATTAAATGTCCCCCTCTGCCCCCCCACTACAAGCACACAAGCAGACAGACAGAGAGAGAAAGAGAGGTGGGGGGGGGGGGGGGCTATGAAGACCATCATTTACCCCCGAACCCCGACATTCAACGGGTACAACAACAAGCGGAGAAAGCAGAATCGCGGGCTGACCTTATATATACAGTCTATGGGGCTGACCAGCGGAGAAATGCTCGTCCCGTGTGAACAGCCAGGCGGCTGCGTGCTTTGGAACGGCGCTGCGCTGCCTCGCGTGGAATTTGCATGCTATGTCCCCTTTAATATAAGTGGCCTTGGGTAATGTGGAACTCAGTAAAACGGCCACTACAAGAACATTTATCAGATTGAAGAAGGCGTCGCCAGAGGTGTGTAGAGTACTGCCCCTGAAGAGTGAAGCTCCGCCCACTGACCTGCCTGGGGTCAGGTCCATCCCACACAGCATCAGAGACAGTGTGGACATGGACATTCCAGACCTCTGATGTCACAGTGCTGGGCATTTAGTAGAAGAATAGTAACAACCTACGAGGCTCATGGGTAATGAGCGTCAGTTGTTTTCAGTGAGAGACGACATGTCACAACAGGATTTCATGTATTTATCAGATTGTTAATAAACGTTACAGTTTATCAGATGGTGACTCGGATGATTTCTGTTGAACAATGACAGCAACTGGGACACAACGACCTTTACTCTCCACACAGAGCTGTTGGTTTGTAGTAAATACTTGTTATATACAGTCACTGATCATCTTTATATACAGTCACTGATCATCTTTATATACAGTCACTGATCCTCTTTATATACAGTCAGTGATGGTCTTTATATACAGTCACTGATGGTCTTCATATACAGTCACTGATCATCTTTATATACAGTCACTGATCCTCTTTATATACAGTCAGTGATGGTCTTTATATACAGTCACTGATGGTCTTTATATACAGTCACTGATGGTCTTTATATACAGTCACTGATGGTCTTTATATACAGTCACTGATCCTCTTTATATACAGTCACTGATCATCTTTATATACAGTCACTGATGGTCTTTATATACAGTCACTGATCATCTTTATATACAGTCACTGATCCTCTTTATATACAGTCACTGATCATCTTTATATACAGTCACTGATCCTCTTTATATACAGTCACTGATGGTCTTCATATACAGTCACTGATGGTCTTTATATACAGTCACTGATGGTCTTCATATACAGTCACTGATCATCTTTATATACAGTCACTGATCATCTTTATATACAGTCACTGATGGTCTTTATATACAGTCACTGATGGTCTTTATATACAGTCACTGATGGTCTTTATATACAGTCACTGATCCTCTTTATATACAGTCACTGATCATCTTTATATACAGTCACTGATGGTCTTTATATACAGTCACTGATCATCTTTATATACAGTCACTGATCCTCTTTATATACAGTCACTGATCATCTTTATATACAGTCACTGATCATCTTTATATACAGTCACTGATGGTCTTTATATACAGTCACTGATGGTCTTTATATACAGTCACTGATCATCTTTATATACAGTCACTGATGGTCTTTATATACAGTCTCTCATAGTCTGTATAAACAGAGCAGCCGTTAACACTCCCCAGTTTCTCTTCCTGTTTTTCCTGATGATGAAGATGATGAAGATGAGGATGATGATGATGATGATGATGTAACGCTCCCCTCGTCCTATCAGAGCAGCAGATCAGTGTCTGAGGTCTGTGGCTGAGGTAAGATCGTCTCTCTTCTTCTGTCGTTTAAACTTTGTTTAGTCTCTTTGTTCTTCGTGTTTCTTCTTCGTGTTTGAAATTTAAACTCAAACAAACTGTTTACTTTGAACTTTGAACTTTTATTTAACAAAGTCAATAACAAGAGTCCGTCAGTTTAGTGTGTGTGCATGTGTGTGTGGGTGGATGTGCACGTGCATGTTCCTGTACACATATCTCTGTGGGGACCATTTTAAGCAAAGACCCTACAGAGTGAGGACATTTTGACCGGTCCTCTCTTTTATTTGACTGTTTGAGGGTTACGACTTGGTTTTAGGGTTAGAATCAGGTTTAGGTTTAGGTTACAGTTAGGTTTAGACATTTAGTTTAGATGGTTAAGGTTAGGGGCTCGGGAATGTACTATGTAAATGAGTGTCCTCACTAAGATAGAAGTACAAACGTACTGAGAGATGATCACGTGCAAGTCCACGGGTCGTTAGTTAGTTAGTTAGTTAGTTAGTTAGTTAGTTAGTATATCAGAATTCAGTTCAGTTAGGGTTAAAAATGAGAAGCGGCTGTGGCTGAAGGTCGGTGGTTCGATCACAGTCTTAAGAAGGTACATTCAGAAGGTACCATAAAGTATTGGTCTCTTCCTCTCTGGTGGTTCAGGGTCTTTCATCCAGACGTGTGTGACTCTTCATCAACGGACTAGAGCAGGTCAGACCTGAACGTTTTTTCCATGTGGCTGCTCATGTTTCAAAGGTTTAAAATGTGACACTGGAGGAGGATTTAAAGGAGGATTTGTTGCATGCACAACATGAAGTGAATCTGAAAACTCTTCAGGACATTTTTTTACTTGTGTACTGTTTGTTCTATCTGACAGAAATGGATCCTGATTGTCAGAGAGGTGAGGCTGTTCCACTGTATGAGGGGAAGTATAATGGATACCCTGATCAGCCTGGACAGTTTGGTCCTTCTGGACAGGGCGGACAGCCTGGACAGTTCGGCCCTTCTGGACAGTTTGGTCCTTCTGGACAGTTTGGTCCTTCTGGACAGTTCGGCCCTTCTGGACAGTTCGGTCCTTCTGGACAGGTCGGCCCTTCTGGACAGTTCGGTCCTTCTGGACAGTTCGGCCCTTCTGGACAGGTCGGCCCTTCTGGACAGTTCGGTCCTTCTGGACAGTTCGGCCCTTCTGGACAGGGTGGACAGCCTGGACAGGGCGGACAGCCTGGAAAGCCTGTTGGACCTGTAGTGGTTGACCATACCACTGTGGAGATCACCACTGCGCCCCCCCGGGACCACTTCATCTGGTCCATACTCAGTCTTTTCTACGCAAACATATGTTGCCTCGGACTGGCAGCTCTCATCTGCTCGGTCAAGGTGAGCTCATGTGTGACGTGTTCGATCATTCATCTCCCAGTCGGCTGTCTTTACAAACCAAGTCTAAGTATTTTTCCTGCGAAATTGTCACACGTTTTAAAAGAAACACAACCTCAAGTTGAGTCAATCACGTTTAAATACTGACTCCGAAATCAACTGAACCACAGAAATTAGTTTTCTTCTCCTTGATGTGTGGTCTCCGAGCTGGAAGCAAATCAAACTGGACAACTCAAATAGACTTGGAAACCATCAGGATCATTTCTCAGCTCGTTGTTCAGAAGCAGAAATTCTCCTTGTCCCTGACGGCGGCTCAGGATTGGACAGAGCCAAAGTTTCTTTTTTCTTTTTTCAACAAGTGAGAGGACGACAAAATCCTCCTCACTGCTCCACTTAGAACAAAAAGAATAATAAAACACATCAGACTCGCTGTGCAAGGTTTCAGTGTGCGAGGATTTTTATTGGATGATGGTTTGAAAAATGAAAAATACGGACTTGGTGTGAAAAGACCTTTACTGTGAGAGGAGAAAAGCCTGTAACACAGACTGAGGCTCCACCCACACTGATACAGTTCAAATTAAAACCACCTCCGTCCACACTAACACACCTAACAACACATGTACACGGACTGAAAATAAGATCATCAGATTGAGCTCAGTTCAGTTTTTGTAATTTTTTTGTTTGACGATGAATCAACTTTGAAAATGAAAATGCTTTGGTTCTTTCAGGCCAGAGACCGGAAGATGGTTGGAGATATGGTTGGTGCCCGACACCACAGCTCCACCGCCCGCAAACTCAACATCATCAATGCATCTCTGTTTGCTGTCCTGATCATCATTGCCATTATTCTCTACTTCTATAACCCAAAGATCTCAGGAGTCATCCTCGGCTATTGGATCCACAAGTTGTAAACGAGCAGAGACGTCGGCTGTTGCTGCTACGTTTCTCTGATCTGTCACATTTTATTCACATTTTATACCTTAAACATGTAAACACGACTGATTTGTATTTGTGTGTCCAAACAGTTTCATTTGACAATAAAAGAGTTTCCTAACCCGTGAGAATTGATCAACATCACAATGTTACAGAACATTTCAGACTTAAATCAGAAACAGGACGACAGCTACAAAAAGTTAAGAACAGTTATGACAGAGCAGATTCAACGTTAATAAATCAGGGACAAGTGATTTAAAAGCTGCCACAGACGCCTCGTTCACCAAGTGAACGCACTGAGACGCACAACGACACGTGTTCATGTTAAACCAGCGTTTAAAAACTAAAACCACCTCCGTCCACACCAACACACCTGAAAACACGTGTCACATGACCATTCATGTACCCTGGTCATGTGATGTAAACATGACCAGGGTACATAAATGGTCATGTACCCTGGTCAAGCAGTCGGTTGCTTAGTAACAGAAACTCCTCTGAAGGAGGAACAGTGAAGGTGAAGAGTCGGTGCAGGGATTTCTTTTCTCTGAGTGACAACGAGGTGGAACTGTTACTGACAGGAAGTGTTAGCGACGCTTTGTGTTCACCGCTGGTCGTCGAGTCATGTGACTGATGAGAACCAATCAGGAAGAGAACGTCTGAGTCATCGTTTACTAAAGTCTCAGTTTCTGTTCAGACTCAAACACAAACCCAGAGTTTTCAAACCGAAACGAGACCAGTTTACACAAGTCTCTGATTCAGAGGCTGGAAACTCCAGCAGGCGTAACCATGGCAACAGGGATGAGTTTTAAAACTAAAACGTGTTGGTGACACTAGTCTGAAACCAGACCACTTACCGTACATTACATTTCATTTAGCTGACGCTTTTATCCAAAGCGACTCACAATAAGTGCATCAACCAGGAGGAACAAACCCAGAACAACAAGAATCAAGAAAGTACAATTTCTTCAAAAAAGCCAAACTACAAAGTGCTATAAGTAAGTGCCATGTAAGTGCTACTAAATTGTTAGTTTAAACTTTTATTCAAGGTTTAGTCAGAAGAGATGTGTTCTTAGTTTGCGGTGGAAGATGTGTAGACTTTCTGTCCTGATGTCATTGGGGAGCTGGTTCCACCGTTCAGGAGCTGTGAAACACAAACTGACCAGTGAAAGAGGCTGAAACTGGTGATAAAAACCCTGCAGATTAAAGGAAGAGAAGAAGAAGATGAGGCTGATGTGAGTCCAGAGCAACATGGAGGAGGAAGTGAGCTGATCAAGACGAGTCTGAACCTGAAGAAGATTCAACATCACAACAAATAAAATAAACATGAGTGGTAACAACGAGCTGAATCATTAGTGTTAGCTTTAGCTCACTGTGGCTGTTAGCTGTTAGCTCAATGTTGGCTGTAAGCTCACTGTGACTGTCTATTCACTGTGGCTGTTAGCTGTTGCCTCATTGTGGCTGTTAGCTGTTAGCTCACTGTGCTCCCTGTGTTTGTTAGCTGCTAGCTCACTGTGGCTTTTAGCTGTTAGCTGTTCGAAATTGGGACATCGTGACATCGTGACAGGTTGAAAAGACGGTGTTGAGAGTGGATAAGTGTATGAATGCATGTAACTATATTTGTTCAGGAGGAGGCGCTGTTGCGCCTCATATGGCATGGAGTCACGTGTGACTGATGACACCACTACCTTATAAGGGGAATCTTCACCCTCTCTCTCTCTGTACCTGACTCTCACAGAGAGCCGCAGGTTGTGCACAGTTCTGCAATAAACAATGCCACGAGATTGATGGCTGAAGAGACAAAACGTCTGTTCCTCCCTTAGAATTATTATTTCGCTGTGCAGGTAGGCAGAAGGAATAAGCCTACCTGTTAACAGGTTATGGGCCCAGCAACCGAGAATGATTCTGAAGTTTTACGGACACATGCGTCGATAGCTAGCAAGACTGCGCTAGCATACAGAAGTAGGATTATCCAAAAGAGCTAGTTTAGCATCGGGAGTACCGGGAAGCTAAAGCTAGGCTAAGAAGGAGCTAAACTGAGCTACAAACACAAAAAGCCATGGCGAACAGAAGCAAGAGCAAGTGGCCCACGTTTGACGGGAGAGCAGAGGAGTAAGAGGAGTGGGGCTGAAGCAGACGATCCTCACAGAGCCTGCTGGACCACTGACGGTGTAAGAAAAGGCTAACGATGACAAGCTGAATGCGGACGCCTATTGTGCATTGGCGCCACTACTTGACAATATGAGCTTGGGACTGATATTCAGAGACACGAAGGACAAGGGCCGAGAGAGTCTCAAAGTGTTAAAAGAACACTACATCGGAAAAGGTAGGCCCCGGATTGTCTCCCTGTACATAACAATGACTGCGCTGAAGAAAGCTGACAACGAGACTGTAACCAAATACGTTATCAGAGCTGAGCAGATCATTACGGCACTCAGGGGTGCAGGTGAAGCACCGAGTGAGGGACTGATGATGGCGATGGTCATGAGGGGGTTACCGGAGAAGTACAAGCCGTTCACACTGATGGTGACGCATGGTTCAGCGGACATGACGCTGGGAGAGTTCAAGGCAAAGTTGAGGAATTTCGAGGCTTCAGAAGACTCAGACCCAGTCGCAGAAGAGGCGGGAGAAAGGGTGCTGAGGGCCCAAGCGGTGCCAAGGAAAAAGACCGGGCCAGTGGAGATGGTGTGTTGGCGGTGCGGAGAAAAGGGCCACAGAAGGGATGACTGCACAGAGAAAGTTTGGTGTAGTTTTTGCAAAAGCAGGGGCACACAGACAAGGCGTGCACAAAGAAGGAGCGTGAGCGTGTGTCCAAGATGACTAGAGCAGGTCGTGAACCAGATGGCGCCCGGGGAGCCGCGGGAGGAGAAGACCACACCTTCAGGGCACAAACAGAAGATGCCAGTCTCTCAGGGCAACGGCTGCAGATCCAGAGAAAGGGACTGATCGTGGACACGGGCGCGTCGTCCCACATCATCAACGACAGGAGCAAGTTCAAGAGCTTCGACAGCACCTTCAAGCCGGAGAGACACAGCATGGAGCTGGCAGACGGGAAGCGTACCGTCGGGGTGGCGCAAGGCAGGGGAGACGCACAGGTATGCCTCATAAACAGTGAGGGGCGCCGGTGTGCAGTGACTTTATAAGAACGCTCTCTACATCCCCTCGTACCCCCAAGAACTCTTCTCAGTGAAGTCTGCTACCGCTCACGGTGCCAAAGTGTTCTTCGACGAAGGTAAAGATGTCATAGTGTTGCCGGATGGCACAAGGTTTGATATTTATGTATGTAAGAGGATGTACTACTTGCAAACCGAGTGTGATGTAGATGATGTGTGTCATGTCAGCTATGATATCCAGACATGGCATGAGGTAATGGGTCACTGCAATTACGAGGATATCTTGAAGCTGCAGGATGTAACAGAAGGCATGCACATTAAAGGTGCAAGCATAGGCCTGATAAAGAATGTGCAGTGTGCATAGAGGGAAAGTTCACTCAAACGAGAACAGAGATCCGACTGATAAGGTAAAGACACCACTTGAGCTGGTGAACACAGACCTAGCTTGGTCCAGTAAACAATGAGTCCATAGATGGTTTCAAGTACATGCAGTCTTTCACAGATGTGTGTACGGGGGGCAGTGTTTGTTTACTTCCTGAAAGCAAAAGTGATGCAGTTCAGGCCACTGAGAGTACCTGGCAGATGTAGCGCCTTATGGCACTGTGAAATGCATTAGATCAGATAACGGGACCGAGTTCACTAACAGAGAGTTTCAGACACTAATGAGAAAGAACAAAATCAGACACGAGACTTCCTGTCCTTACTCCCCGCACCAGAACGGGCCAGCTGAAAGGGAGGGCGCACTCCTTTTCGAGATGGCCAGATGTAAGCTTATCACAGTGACCTACCTAAGATGTCTTTGCACTATGCCATCCAGGAAGCAGGCCTATACCAGGAACCGGTGCTTTAACAAGCACACAGGGCATTACCCCATATACAGCACTGACAGGTAAAAAGTGCAATCTAGCCAGGATACATAAATTCGGGTCAGTGTGCTATGCCTACCAGCAAGACAGAGGAAAACTAGATTCTAGGTGTGAGAGAGGACTCTTTGTAGGGCATGACAAGGGCAGTCCCGCCTATCTAGTTTACTACCCCGGTAAAGAAAAGTGCAGAAGCACAGACTGGTAAAGTTTGTCACCAAGACGAACCTGTGAAAACGAGACTCAGACACAGGAGCTAGGACTGGACCCAAAGTAGATTGTGACAAGAGAGTAGAGACTCCACAGCCTAGTGTACTGAGCACAGATGTACAGACTGAAGGTCCACAGTCAGCACCAGAGGATGATGGCGAGAAGCACCTAGGGTGACGTCACATGCCTCAGACAGTGGGAGATATCCCACCAGAGAGCGTAAACCCCCGGGGTATCTGAGAGATTAGACTCTGGAAGATACTGATGATGACAGTACACTCACTAGTGTAGATTATTGCTACCGAGCAGTTTGTGGTGTACCTCTGACCTTTAAAGAGGCCATGACATCAACTGAGTCAGGAAAGTGGAAGAAAGCGATGGACGAGGGAGATGAAGTCCCTAGAGGACAACCAGACCTTTACCCTGACTAAGTTACCAGAGGGCAGGAAGACAGTGTGAGGAAGATGGGTATACTCGATCAAGGGTGACATTGACGGACACGACCAGTACAAAGCTAGGTTTGTAGCGAAAGGATACAGTCAGAGAGCAGGGATAGATTATGGCGAGACGTTCTCACCAACAGCCAATCTTACAAGTATACGTGTAGTGATGCAGAAGGCAGCCCAAGACGATTTGATCTTGCATCAAATGGACGTGAAAACAGCCTATCTGCACGCCCCCATTGATCGAGATATCTACATGGAACAACCTGAAGGTTACGAAAAAGAGGGAGAGAAGCTAGGTGTGTAAACTAGAGAAGTCAATTTACGGCCTGAAGCAGTCGGGCGTAATTGGAATGAGATGCTCCACACATGTCTAGTAGATGACAACTTCACCCAGAACCCGACAGACCACTGCGTCTACACAAAAGAGTCTAAAGAGGCAGGGAAGGTAATAGTAGTTATCTGGGTGGATGATCTTATCATTGCAGCCAGTAACAACGAGAGTCTAGAGAAAGTGAAAAACATGCTTTCTTACCAGATTTAAGATGAAGGGACCTAGGTAGGTTGAAGTATTTTCTGGGCATGGACTTCAGCCAGTCTGACGGCTGTGTAAAAGTGTCACAAAAGAGGTATGTTGAAAAGATACTGGAACGTTTCGACATGCAGGAGTGTAGAATTAGAGAAACACCAGTGTGACCCAAAGTTAGACTACTCTGAAGATGCGCCTAAAAGGTCTGATATGAAGAAGTACAGGGAGGCTGTCGGCAGTCTCATTTACTTGACAACCTGTACACGTCCTGACCTATGTTTCGTGGTGAGAAAGTTATCACCCTACAGATGAACATTGGGTTACGGTGAAAAATGTTTTGCGTTATCTCAGAGGTACTGCAGACAAACAGCTCTGTTTCAGGAAAGAGCAGAGAGAGTCTAGGCCTACGGGCATATAGTGACGCAGACTGGGCTGCGGATGCAGTGACAGATGCAGTACCACCGGGTATGGTGTGAGTATGGGTAAAGACAGCTCCTTAGTCTCTGGAAAGCCAGGAAGCAACCCACGGTAGCCATTATCCACATGCGAAGCAGAGTACATGGCTCTAGCTCTAACAATACAGGAGTGTATTTATTTGGAGCAACTACTGGGAGGTATAGATACCTATGTGTATAAGAAAACTGTTGTTTATGAGGATAACTTGGGGACAATTGCGCTTGTTAGGAACCTGTGTGTAGACAAAGATTTAAGCATGTGGACATTAAATATCACTTCATTAGGTCTACCATAAGGGAAGATAAGATGTCACTTGTTTACTGTCCCACAGACGACGCAGATGTTATGACAAAGCCCGCCTCCAGACTTAAGCTGAGGAAATTTGCAGGAGTCATGTTTGGTGTGTAAAATGTTGACATTTGACTATGCCATGTTTTTGTTTTGTTTATTTGGTTATGTAAAAGTTGTACAGTATACACGTCATTCATAAGTGGGAGTGTTGAGAGTGGATGAGTGTATGAATGCATGTAACTATATTTGTTCAGGAGGAGGCGCTGTTGCGCCTCATATGGCATGGAGTCACGTGTGACTGATGACACCACTACCTTATAAGGGGATTTACCCTCTCTCCCTGTACCTGACTCTCACGGAGAGCAGCAGGTTGTGCACAGTTCTGCAATAAACAATGCCACGAGATTGATGGCTGAAGAGACAAAACGTCTGTTCATCCCTTAGAATTATTATTTCGCTGTGCAGGTAGGCAGAAGGAATAAGCCTACCTGTTAACAGACGGCATCGCCAATTCGATAAAGGATCGATAAAAGGTGTGTCTGTAAATTGTGCTGGAACGGAAAATAAACCCTTTTCAAGTTTTACCCGCCTCCTGGAAGTGTGTCGACATTGGGTTTTCACAACAAGGCAAGGTATATATGTTGGACATGAGTCAGACTTAAGAAACACTTCTGCAGACTTAAAGGGACATAGCATGCCCATTTTACCACAAGTTGATATGGTTCCTTGGGGTCTTAATGAAATGTCTGTAACATACTTTGGTCAAAATACCACAAGGATCATTTAAAACAGCCTTTTTACCCTGTATAAAACAGCCCTCCACAGAGTGACCTGTTTTGAGTGCCTGTTCCTTTAAATGCTAATGAGCCAGCTCCCCCCTCCCCCCTCTCCCCCCATGATTTTAAACGATATAAATTACATATTTTATATGATATAAATTATCAAATATGCATCCCATACTTTGTATTCCCCTTCTGTTGTCCTGGAGTTTTAATTTTCCCAATCACATAATTAAATGTCCCCCTCTGCCCCCCCACTACAAGCACACAAGCAGACAGACAGAGAGAGAAAGAGAGGTGGGGGGGGGGGGGGCTATGAAGACCATCATTTACCCCCGAACCCCGACATTCAACGGGTACAACAACAAGCGGAGAAAGCAGAATCGCGGGCTCTGACCTTATATATACAGTCTATGGGGCTGACCAGCGGAGAAATGCTCGTCCCGTGTGAACAGCCAGGCGGCTGCGTGCTTTGGAACGGCGCTGCGCTGCCTCGCGTGGAATTTGCATGCTATGTCCCCTTTAATATAAGTGGCCTTGTGTAATGTGGAACTCAGTAAAACGGCCACTACAAGAACATTTATCAGATTGAAGAAGGCGTCGCCAGAGGTGTGTAGAGTACTGCCCCTGAAGAGTGAAGCTCGCCCACTGACCTGCCTGGGGTCAGGTCCATCCCACACAGCATCAGAGACAGTGTGGACATGGACATTCCAGACCTCTGATGTCACAGTGCTGGGCATTTAGTAGAAGAATAGTAACAACCTACGAGGCTCATGGGTAATGAGCGTCAGTTGTTTTCAGTGAGAGACGACATGTCACAACAGGATTTCATGTATTTATCAGATTGTTAATAAACGTTACAGTTTATCAGATGGTGACTCGGATGATTTCTGTTGAACAATGACAGCAACTGGACACAACGACCTTTACTCTCCACACAGAGCTGTTGGTTTGTAGTAATACTTGTATATACAGTCACTGATGGTCTTTATATACAGT
>NC_047164.1:638213-661822 GCF_009819705.1 Hippoglossus hippoglossus | reverse complement strand
GTAACGACTGTAAAGCTAGTTCATCTTTGTCTTCCAGCCGTCAGCAGCAGCTCAACAGTTCTATCCAGTTCAGTTCCACGCTGCAGCTCCAAAGTCGGGATTCTGCAGTCGAGAACATTTATCAGATTGAAGAAGGCGTCGCCAGAGGTGTGTAGAGTACTGCCCCTGAAGAGTGAAGCTCCGCCCACTGACCTGCCTGGGGTCAGGTCCATCCCACACAGCATCAGAGACAGTGTGGACATGGACATTCCAGACCTCTGATGTCACAGTGCTGGGCATTTAGTAGAAGAATAGTAACAACCTACGAGGCTCATGGGTAATGAGCGTCAGTTGTTTTCAGTGAGAGACGACATGTCACAACAGGATTTCATGTATTTATCAGATTGTTAATAAACGTTACAGTTTATCAGATGGTGACTCGGATGATTTCTGTTGAACAATGACAGCAACTGGGACACAACGAACTTTACTCTCCACACAGAGCTGTTGGTTTGTAGTAAATACTTGTTATATACAGTCACTGATCCTCTTTATATACAGTCAGTGATGGTCTTTATATACAGTCAGTGATGGTCTTTATATACAGTCACTGAAGGTCTTTATATACAGTCAGTGATGGTCTTTATATACAGTCACTGATGGTCTTTATATACAGTCAGTGATGGTCTTTATATACAGTCACTGGTGGTCTTTATATACAGTCACTGATGGTCTTTATATACAGTCACTGAAGGTCTTTATATACAGTCAGTGATGGTCTTTATATACAGTCACTGATCATCTTTATATACAGTCACTGAAGGTCTTTATATACAGTCACTGATGGTCTTTATATACAGTCAGTGATGGTCTTTATATACAGTCACTGATCATCTTTATATACAGTCACTGATGGTCTTTATATACAGTCACTGATGGTCTTTATATACAGTCACTGATGGTCTTCATATACAGTCACTGATCCTCTTTATATACAGTCACTGATGGTCTTTATATACAGTCACTGATCATCTTTATATACAGTCACTGATCATCTTTATATACAGTCACTGATCCTCTTTATATACAGTCACTGATGGTCTTTATATACAGTCACTGATGGTCTTCATATACAGTCACTGATCCTCTTTATATACAGTCACTGATGGTCTTCATATACAGTCACTGATCCTCTTTATATACAGTCACTGATCATCTTTATATACAGTCACTGATCATCTTTATATACAGTCACTGATCCTCTTTATATACAGTCACTGATCATCTTTATATACAGTCACTGATGGTCTTTATATACAGTCACTGATGGTCTTTATATAAAGTCACTGATCATCTTTATATACAGTCACTGATGGTCTTTATATACAGTCACTGATGGTCTTTATATAAAGTCACTGATCATCTTTATATACAGTCACTGATCCTCTTTATATACAGTCACTGATCATCTTCATATACAGTCACTGATCCTCTTTATATACAGTCACTGATCCTCTTTATATACAGTCACTGATGGTCTTTATATAAAGTCACTGATCATCTTTATATACAGTCACTGATGGTCTTTATATACAGTCACTGATCATCTTTATATACAGTCACTGATGGTCTTTATATACAGTCACTGATCATCTTTATATACAGTCACTGATGGTCTTTATATACAGTCACTGATCCTCTTTATATACAGTCACTGATCCTCTTTATATACAGTCACTGATCCTCTTTATATACAGTCACTGATGGTCTTTATATACAGTCACTGATCATCTTCATATACAGTCACTGATCATCTTTATATAAAGTCACTGATGGTCTTTATATAGTCAATGATGGTCTTTATATACAGTCACTAATCATCTTTATATACAGTCACTGATGGTCTTTATATACAGTCACTGATCATCTTTATATACAGTCACTGATGGTCTTTATATACAGTCACTGATCATCTTTATATAAAGTCACTGATGGTCTTTATATAGTCAATGATGGTCTTTATATACAGTCACTAATCATCTTTATATACAGTCACTGATGGTCTTTATACACAGTCACTGATCCTCTTTATATACAGTCACTGATGGTCTTTATATAGTCAATGATGGTCTTTATATACAGTCACTGATCATCTTTATATACAGTCACTAATCATCTTTATATACAGTCACTGATGGTCTTTATATACAGTCACTGATCATCTTTATATACAGTCACTGATCGTCTTTATATACAGTCACTGATCATCTTTATATACAGTCACTGATCATCTTTATATACAGTCACTGATCATCTTTATATACAGTCACTGATCATCTTTATATACAGTCACTGATGGTCTTTATATACAGTCAATGATCATCTTTATATACAGTCACTGATCATCTTTATATACAGTCACTGATGGTCTTTATATACAGTCACTGATCATCTTTATATACAGTCACTGATCATCTTTATATACAGTCACTGATGGTCTTTATATACAGTCACTGATGGTCTTTATATACAGTCTCTCATAGTCTGTATAAACAGAGCAGCCGATAACAGTCCCCAGTTTCTCTTCCTGTTTTTCCTGATGATGAAGATGATGTAACGCTCCCCTCGTCCTATCAGAGCAGCAGATCAGTGTCTGAGGTCTGTGGCTGAGGTAAGATCGTCTCTCTTCTTCTGTCGTTTAAACTTTGTTTAGTCTCTTTGTTCTTCGTGTTTCTTCTTCGTGTTTGAAATTTAAACTCAAACAAACTGTTTACTTTGAACTTTGAACTTTTATTTAACAAAGTCAATAACAAGAGTCCGTCAGTTTAGTGTGTGTGCATGTGTGTGTGGGTGGATGTGCACGTGCATGTTCCTGTACACATATCTCTGTGGGGACCATTTTAAGCAAAGACCCTACAGAGTGAGGACATTTTGACCGGTCCTCTCTTTTATTTGACTGTTTGAGGGTTACGACTTGGTTTTAGGGTTAGAATCAGGTTTAGGTTTAGGTTACAGTTTGGTTTAGACATTTAGTTTAGATGGTTAAGGTTAGGGGCTCGGGAATGTACTATGTAAATGAGTGTCCTCACTAAGATAGAAGTACAAACGTACTGAGAGATGATCACGTGCAAGTCCACGGGTCGTTAGTTAGTTAGTTAGTTAGTTAGTTAGTTAGTTAGTTAGTATATCAGAATTCAGTTCGGTTAGGGTTAAAAATGAGAAGCGGCTGTGGCTGAAGGTCGGTGGTTCGATCACAGTCTTAAGAAGGTACATTCAGAAGGTACCATAAAGTATTGGTCTCTTCCTCTCTGGTGGTTCAGGGTCTTTCATCCAGACGTGTGTGACTCTTCATCAACGGACTAGAGCAGGTCAGACCTGAACGTTTTTTCCATGTGGCTGCTCATGTTTCAAAGGTTTAAAATGTGACACTGGAGGAGGATTTAAAGGAGGATTTGTTGCATGCACAACATGAAGTGAATCTGAAAACTCTTCAGGACATTTTTTTACTTGTGTACTGTTTGTTCTATCTGACAGAAATGGATCCTGATTGTCAGAGAGGTGAGGCTGTTCCACTGTATGAGGGGAAGTATAATGGATACCCTGATCAGCCTGGACAGTTCGGCCCTTCTGGACAGTTTGGCCCACCTGGACAGTTTGGCCCACCTGGACAGTTTGGCCCTTCTGGACAGTTCGGCCCTTCTGGACAGTTCGGTCCTTCTGGACAGTTCGGCCCACCTGGACAGTTTGGCCCTTCTGGACAGTTCGGCCCTTCTGGACAGTTCGGCCCTTCTGGACAGGTCGGTCCTTCTGGACAGTTCGGCCCTTCTGGACAGTTCGGCCCTTCTGGACAGGGCGGACAGCCTGGAAAGCCTGTTGGACCTGTAGTGGTTGACCATACCACTGTGGAGATCACCACTGCGCCCCCCCGGGACCACTTCATCTGGTCCATTCTCAGTCTTTTCTACGCAAACATATGTTGCCTCGGACTGGCAGCTCTCATCTGCTCGGTCAAGGTGAGCTCATGTGTGACGTGTTCGATCATTCATCTCCCAGTCGGCTGTCTTTACAAACCAAGTCTAAGTATTTTTCCTGCGAAATTGTCACACGTTTTAAAAGAAACACAACCTCAAGTTGAGTCAATCACGTTTAAATACTGACTCCGAAATCAACTGAACCACAGAAATTAGTTTTCTTCTCCTTGATGTGTGGTCTCCGAGCTGGAAGCAAATCAAACTGGACAACTCAAATAGACTTGGAAACCATCAGGATCATTTCTCAGCTCGTTGTTCAGAAGCAGAAATTCTCCTTGTCCCTGACGGCGGCTCAGGATTGGACGGAGCCAAAGTTTCTTTTTTCTTTTTTCAACAAGTGAGAGGACGACAAAATCCTCCTCACTGCTCCACTTAGAACAAAAAGAATAATAAAACACATCAGACTCGCTGTGCAAGGTTTCAGTGTGCGAGGATTTTTATTGGATGATGGTTTGAAAAATGAAAAATACGGACTTGGTGTGAAAAGACCTTTACTGTGAGAGGAGAAAAGCCTGTAACACAGACTGAGGCTCCACCCACACTGATACAGTTCAAATTAAAACCACCTCCGTCCACACTAACACCTAACAACACATGTACACGGACTGAAAATAAGATCATCAGATTGAGCTCAGTTCAGTTTTTGTAATTTTTTTGTTTGACGATGAATCAACTTTGAAAATGAAAATGCTTTGGTTCTTTCAGGCCAGAGACCGGAAGATGGTTGGAGATATGGTTGGTGCCCGACACCACAGCTCCACCGCCCGCAAACTCAACATCATCAATGCATCTCTGTTTGCTGTCCTGATCATCATTGCCATTATTTTCTTCTTCTATTAACCAATGATCTCAGGAGTCATCCTCAGCTATTGGATCCACAAGTTGTAAACGAGCAGAGACGTCGGCTGTTGCTGCTACGTTTCTCTGATCTGTCACATTTTATTCACATTTTATACCTTAAACATGTAAACACGAGTGATTTGTATTTGTGTGTCCAAACAGTTTCATTTGACAATAAAAGAGTTTCCTAACCCGTGAGAATTGATCAACATCACAATGTTACAGAACATTTCGGACTTAAATCAGAAACAGGACGACAGCTACAAAAAGTTAAGAACAGTTATGACAGAGCAGATTCAACGTTAATAAATCAGGGACAAGTGATTTAAAAGCTGCCACAGACGCCTCGTTCACCAAGTGAACGCACTGAGACACACAACGACACGTGTTCATGTTAAACCAGCGTTTAAAAACTAAAACCACCTCCGTCCACACCAACACACCTGAAAACACGTGTCACATGACCATTCATGTACCCTGGTCATGTGATGTAAACATGACCAGGGTACATGAATGGTCATGTACCCTGGTCATGTGATGTAAACATGACCAGGGTACATAAATGGTCATGTACCCTGGTCAAGCAGTCGGTTGCTTAGTAACAGAAACTCCTCTGAAGGAGGAACAGTGAAGGTGAAGAGTCGGAGCAGGGATTTCTTTTCTCTGAGCGACAACGAGGTGGAACTGTTACTGACAGGAAGTGTTAGAAACAGGAACTGTTACTGACAGGAAGTGTTAGAAACAGGAACTGTTACTGACAGGAAGTGTTAGCGACGCTTTGTGTTCACCGCTGGTCGTCGAGTCATGTGACTGATGAGAACCAATCAGGAAGAGAACGTCTGAGTCATCGTTTACTAAAGTCTCAGTTTCTGTTCAGACTCAAACACAAACCCAGAGTTTTAAACTGAAACGATGTTATGCTTGCAACATTACGAGGGCGGTTCGACCCCATCCAAGTCTTCTCCAGGTTCAAACTTAAAAGGTGGAAAACGGACGGTCTTCCTCTTCAAAGCTCATCCCTGTTAAAAGGGTTTTTAAGTAGTTTTTCCTTACTCTTGTTGAGGGTTAAGGGCAGAGGATGTCACACCTTGTTAAAGCCCTATGAGACAAATTGTGATTTGTGAATATGGGCTATACAAATAAAATTTGATTGATTGATTGATTGAAACGAGACCAGTTTACACAAGTCTCTGATTCAGAGGCTGGAAACTCCAGCAGGCGTAACCATGGCAACAGGGATGAGTTTTAAAACTAAAACGTGTTGGTGACACTAGTCTGAAACCAGACCACTTACCGTACATTACATTACATTGAGCTGACGCTTTTATCCAAAGCGACTCACAATAAGTGCATCAACCAGGAGGAACAAACCCAGAACAACAAGAATCAAGAAAGTACAATTTCTTCAAAAAAGCCAAACTACAAAGTGCTATAAGTAAGTGACATTTAAGTGCTACTAAATTGTTAGTTTAAACTTTTATTCAAGGTTTAGTCAGAAGAGATGTGTTCTTAGTTTGCGGTGGAAGATGTGTAGACTTTCTGTCCTGATGTCATTGGGGAGCTGGTTCCACCGTTCAGGAGCTGTGAAACACAAACTGACCAGTGAAAGAGGCTGAAACTGGTGATAAAAACCCTGCAGATTAAAGGAAGAGAAGAAGAAGATGAGGCTGATGTGAGTCCAGAGCAACATGGAGGAGGAAGTGAGCTGATCAAGACGAGTCTGAACCTGAAGAAGATTCAACATCACAACAAATAAAATAAACATGAGTGGTAACAACGAGCTGAATCATTTTTTTCTTACAAAATAAAAGCTGCAGCTGCCTCATTCTAATGAGTGTTTATGAAATGACACAGTGACATCACACATGATGTGTTGTTCAGGGACCGTGAGTTTGAGTAATGTGGGAATGTGTCTGTCCGGACATCTTCCCTCCAGTCCGACCAGTTTGTCAGGTTTACCTGACACCTCGTCCAATCAGAGCAGCTGAATCAGTCTCAGCCCAACGCTCACACAGGTAAGATCCCTTACTTCTTCTTCTCTGGTGTTTGTCAGGTTTTAATCTGTAAAGATGTATAAAGATGATTTGATCAGATTATCTACTGAGACCTCTCCCTCTCTCTCTCTCTCTCTCTCTGTCTCTCTCTCTCTCTCTCTCTCTCTCTCTCTCTGTCTCTCTCTCTCTCTCTCTCTCTCTCTCTCTCTCTCTGTCTCTCTCTGTCTCTCTCTCTCTCTCTCTCTCTCTCTCTGTCTCTCTCTCTCTCTCTCTCTGTCTCTGTCTCTCTGTCTCTGTCTCTCTCTCTCTCTCTCTCTCTGTCTCTCTCTGTCTGTCTCTGTCTCTCTCTCCCTCTCTCTCTCTCTCTCTCTCTCTCTCTCTCTCTCTCTCTCTCTCTCTCTCTCTCTCTCTCTCTCTGTCTCCCTCTCTCTCTCTCTCTCTCTCTCTCTCTCTCTCTCTCTCTCTCTCTCTCTCTCTCTCTCTCTCTCTCTCTCTCTGTCTGCCTTGCTCTCTTCTTGTGTTTGTGTATTCGTGGTTGTTGTGTAGTTTGTTCACACAGTTGTGTGTCAGGATGTGGCCTCAGGCTCCGATCATGTCCTATGATGAAGCTGATTGGGCGTCTGGGATCTGTGACTGCTGGCATAACACCAAACAGTGTACGGAGACATCACACACACACACACACACACACACACACACACACACACACACACACACACACACACACACCAAGATGGATGAGAGAGTGAAGTCTTCACTGTTCACAGTTTGTGTTATAAACACAGGAAGTTGAGAATCTGTTCAGACCAACACAAAATGTAATAAACGACAAAGTGACATTAGCGCAACAAAGTGACATTAACGCAAACTGTACACAACCACACATTTGCACATTTGGTTATAATGTTGTCTGTGTTCATGTTGAAGTTATGTTAACGTTGCGTTATTTTGTTGTGCAGGTTGTTGTCTGTTCTGGTGTTGTCCCTGCTTCGCCTGTAACACCTCTAAACAGTTCGGTCAGTGTTTGTGTCTCCCCCTGCTGGACGTCTTCGGCTGCTTCCGTCCCATCACCATGTCCATGAGGACATCTGCTCGCCATCGCTACGGCATCAAGGTGAGGACAAAAACAATGTTTGTGTTGTCCTGTGTCAAATATTCAAACACTAACTGTTTGTGATCTTCTTCATTTGTGTGTGTGTGTGTGTGTGTGTGTGTGTGTGTGTGTGTGTGTGTGTGTGTGTGTGTGTGTGTGTGTGTCCTTCAGGGCAGCCTGTGCAGAGACTGTTTGTGCTCCACCCTCTGTCCGTCCTGTGTCTGGGGTCAAATCTCCACAGAGATGAAGAGCAGGAGGATTCCCACCGTACTGAGTGACATCATCCAGCGCTGATGATGTCATCACTGTGACATCACTGCTCCTCAACACGGCCTGATTGGTCGGTGGAGGAAAATGTGATTGTACAATAATAATATGATGATAATCAAACGTTTTTTTGAGCCAGTTTTTTGACTTTTTTTTTTTTATTCTTATGAAATGTGTCTGTTATCTTTGAAATAAAAACGTATAAGTCATGTGAAGAAGACCAAGCGGACCTCCTGTGACTGGTACCTGAAGATTACTCTTCAGGAGGATTACTACATCATACATTTATAAGAAATAAACGATTCTCTCATTTTCCAAACATTGTCTTGTTTTTAAATCTGTTTCGTATCAAGGGTTTTATTTTTGAAAGGCCAGGCTGTCGTCCCCCCTCCCGGCCGCTGTGCGCCGCTGTGCGCTGCTGTGTTTCCGTTCCGACAAACGGAAGTGACAGAGTCTTAACACGTGCGGCGTCTGAACACAGCGTGTTGTTACCGGCTCGTCGCTGCTCAGCAAGTCTCGATCATTATCGGCTCCGATCACACGGTTCGATCAGAAATGACTAAAGTGAAGAAGGACAAAGTTCCCGCGGACGGAGAAGAAGCCGCCGGCGGGAACGAGAAGTCTTATCAGGAGCTGATCGCGAACGTGAACGCGATCTCTGCGCCTCTGGCCTCCAGGAAACTCAGCAAGAAACTGTACAAGTGCGTCAAGAAGGGTGAGGAACTTTAAACGAGTCTTTAAATGAGTCTGTAGGAGGGTGAGGAACTTTAAATGAGTCTGTAGGAGGGTGAGGAACTTTCAACGAGTCTTTAAATGAGTCTGTAGGAGGGTGAGGAACTTTAAATGAGTCTGTAGAAGGGTGAGGAACTTTAAATGAGTCTTTATGAGTCTGTAGGTGGGTGAGGAACTTTAAATGAGTCTTTATGAGTCTGTAGGTGGGTGAGGAACTTTAAATGAGTCTGTAGGAGGGTGAGGAACTTTAAATGAGTCTGTAGGAGGGTGAGGAACTTTAAATGAGTCTGTAGGAGGGTGAGGAACTTTAAACGAGTCTTTATGAGTCTGTAGGAGGGTGAGGAACTTTAAATGAGTCTGTAGGAGGGTGAGGAACTTTAAATGAGTCTGTAGAAGGGTGAGGAACTTTAAACGAGTCTTTATGAGTCTGTAGGAGGGTGAGGAACTTTAAATGAGTCTGTAGGAGGGTGAGGAACTTTAAATGAGTCTGTAGGAGGGTGAGGAACTTTAAATGAGTCTGTAGAAGGGTGAGGAACTTTAAATGAGTCTGTAGGAGGGTGAGGAACTTTAAATGAGTCTTTAAATGAGTGTAGGAGGGTGAGGAACTTTATGAGTCTGTAGGAGGGTGAGGAACTTTAAATGAGTCTGTAGAAGGGTGAGGAACTTTAAATGAGTCTGTAGGAGGGTGAGGAACTTTAAATGAGTCTTTAAATGAGTCTGTAGGAGGGTGAGGAACTTTAAATGAGTCTTTAAATGAGTCTGTAGGAGGGTGAGGAACTTTATGAGTCTGTAGGAGGGTGAGGAACTTTAAATGAGTCTGTAGGAGGGTGAGGAACTTTAAATGAGTCTTTAAATGAGTCTGTAGGAGGGTGAGGAACTTTAAATGAGTCTGTAGGAGGGTGAGGAACTTTAAATGAGTCTTTAAATGAGTCTGTAGGAGGGTGAGGAACTTTATGAGTCTGTAGGAGGGTGAGGAACTTTAAATGAGTCTGTAGGAGGGTGAGGAACTTTAAATGAGTCTTTAAATGAGTCTGTAGGAGGGTGAGGAACTTTAAATGAGTCTTTAAATGAGTCTGTAGGAGGGTGAGGAACTTTATGAGTCTGTAGGAGGGTGAGGAACTTTAAATGAGTCTGTAGGAGGGTGAGGAACTTTAAATGAGTCTTTAAATGAGTCTGTAGGAGGGTGGGGAACTTGATGAGTCTGTAGGAGGGTGGGGAACTTGATGAGTCTGTAGGAGGGTGAGGAACTTTATGAGTCTGTAGAAGGGTGAGGAACTTCACGCTATTTTCTGTTGTTCCAGCTGCTAAAGTGAAAAATATCCGACGAGGAGTGAAAGAAGTTCAGAAGTTCATCAACAAAGGAGAGAAAGGGTGAGTGACGACGCCTTAAAGGGCCACAACATCGTGTACATTTCAGATCACAGATGTAAACAAAGGGTGTGTGTGTTTGTTTTGTGTGTGCGTAGTATCGTGGTGTTGGCAGGTGACACACTGCCCATAGACGTCTACTGCCACCTGCCAATCATGTGCGAGGACAGAAACCTGCCATATGCCTACATCCCCTCCAAAGTGGTGAGCTGAATGCTGATGGTTTAGTCAGGCTTTTATTTTGAAAATGTAGAACACGTCGGTAAAAACAAGTCTGTAAAACCACGTCTGTAAGAACACATAGAACACGTCTGTAAGAACACGTAGAACACGTCTGTAAGAACACATAGAACACGTCTGTAAGAACACATAGAACACGTCTGTAAGAACACGTAGAACACGTCTGTAAGAACACGTAGAACACGTCTGTAAGAACACAGAACACGTCTGTAAGAACACATAGAACACGTCTGTAAGAACACGTAGAACACGTCTGTAAGAACACGTAGAACACGTCTGTAAGAACACGTAGAACACGTCTGTAAGAACATGTAGAACACGTCTGTTAGAACACGTCTGTAAGAACACGTAGAACACGTCTGTAAGAACACATAGAACACGTCTGTTAGAACACGTACAACACGTCTGTAAGAACATGTAGAACACGTCTGTAAGAACACATAGAACACGTCTGTAAGAACACATAGAACACGTCTGTTAGAACATGTCTGTAAGAACACGTACAACACGTCTGTAAGAACATGTAGAACACGTCTGTAAGAACACATAGAACACGTCTGTAAGAACACATAGAACACGTCTGTAAGAACACGTAGAACACGTCTGTAAGAACACATAGAACACGTCTGTTAGAACACGTCTGTAAGAACACGTACAACACGTCTGTAAGAACATGTAGAACACGTCTGTAAGAACACGTAGAACACGTCTGTAAGAACACGTAGAACACGTCTGTAAGAACACGTAGAACACGTCTGTTAGAACACGTCTGTAAGAACACGTAGAACACGTCTGTAAGAACGCGTACAACACGTCTGTAAGAACGCGTACAACACGTCTGTAAGAACGCGTACAACACGTCTGTAAGAACGCGTACAACACGTCTGTAAGAACGCGTACAACACGTCTGTAAGAACGCGTACAACACGTCTGTAAGAACGCGTACAACACGTCTGTAAGAACGCGTACAACACGTCTGTAAGAACACGTCTGTAAGAACGCATAGAACACGTCTGTAAGAACACGTACAACACGTCTGTAAGAACGCGTACAGCACGTCTGTAAGAACGCGTACAGCACGTCTGTAAGAACGCGTAGAACACGTCTGTAAGAACGCGTAGAACACGTCTGTAAGAACACAGAACACGTCTGTAACAACATGTAGAACACGTCTGTAAGAACACGTCTGTAAGAACGCGTACAACACGTCTGTAAGAACACGTAGAACACGTCTGTAAGAACACGTAGAACACGTCTGTAAGCGCGTAGAACACGTCTGTAAGAACGCGTAGAACACGTCTGTAGCAACGCGTAGAACACGTCTGTAAGAACGCGTAGAACACGTCTGTAAGAACGCGTAGAACACGTCTAACAACATGTAGAACACGTCTGTAAGAACACGTACAACACGTCTGCAAGAACGCGTACAACACGTCTGTAAGAACACGTCTGTAAGAACGCGTAGAACACGTCTGTAAGAACACATAGAACACGTCAGTAAGAACACGTCTGTAACAACATGTAGAAGACGTCTGTAAGAACACGTAGAACACGTCTGTAAGCGCGTAGAACACGTCTGTAAGAACGCGTAGAACACGTCTGTAAGCGTGTAGAACACGTCTGTAAGAACGCGTACAACACGTCTGTAAGAACACGTACAACACGTCTGTAAGAACACGTCTGTAAGAACGCGTAGAACACGTCTGTAAGAACGCGTCTGTAGCAACATGTAGAACGCGTAGAACAAATCTGTAAGAACATGTAGAACACGTCTGTAAGAACACGTACAACACGTCTGTAAGAACACGTACAACACGTCTGTAAGAACACGTCTGTAAGAACACGTAGAACACGTCTGTTAGAACACGTCCGTGTCTATTGAACATTGGTCTGCGTTTCGACTCGTTTCATTTTCTTGTTCTCTGTTCAGGATCTGGGTTCGTCGGCAGGATCCAAGCGGCCGACCTGTGTTATCCTGATCAAACCTCATCAGGATTATCAGGAAGCGTACGACGAGTGTGCGGAGGAGGTGTCCGCCCTGCCCAAACCGCTCTGAGAAGCCTGAGCCAATCGGGAGGCAGCTCCGAGGTCAATGCTGTCAATCCTCTCAATTTTCACCAGAAGCTCCGCCTCCTCTTGATGACGTCGATCAGTTATCTCTTATGCCTCCAGTGTTTGTGCTAAGCTAGGCTAACACATGGCGGGGAACGAGGGGTTTTCATGTGTAAATAGTTTCTGTTGTTTTGTTTGATAAATAAACAGATTTCAGTCACATTTTTCCAGAAACCAATAATAATGTAAATAAATGTTGAGTTTTGAGCAGACGACAGACGGAGGTTCGTCCTGCTCGCTGGACGTCAAACAAAAACACTTTATATTTCACCGTAAAAATCTGCTCCTTTAATTTGATAGTTTTACTTTTTCTACGACTTTTTTATTCGTTTTAGTTTTTTCTGTTAAGACATCCGATCGGATTGAGCTGATGAAGTTTGATGTTGACATTAAAATAAAGAAGTGACTGTTTCCTCTGAGACGTCTCGTTAGAAGTTAGAAGTTCAAACAGCTGCTCAAAACTTTAAAACTGTTTCCTGTTTCTTTCAGATGAAAACAGATTTTCAGTATTTTGATCATTTGTGTGTCTGAACCAAATGTGTTTGTTTCATTTGATCTGTTCTGGTTCCACGTTGTAATTTAGGGACTAAAGACGTTTGTCTGACATACGTCCTGTCGTCATCACCTACGTGGGCGGAGTCAACCTATACTTGACTGATTGGTTTGTAGATGGCGTCTGACGTGGGGAGTTTTAGTTGGTTAATTTGGTTGATGCTGTTATATACAGATGAAAATGTTAATTGGTATAACTGGAACAGACTGATCAGATTTTGTGTTATTGTGAATCTGCAAAGTAAATAAAGTTATTAAATGTGAAGTAAAAAGAACATTTCTCTTGAGTAAATGTTCTTGGTTACTGACCTGGAGCAGAATGATATGAACAACTGGGCGGAGCTTCAGACAGATCAGTGAGTTGTTTTTATTCTTGGTTTTAAATCTTAAATTTAATCCAGGTGATTCTGTCAGTGCTGCTGTTCATTTCATCCACACGAGGGCAGCACTGACCCACTCATTCTGTTCTGACTGACCACATGGTGGCAGCACAGAGTGAACACATGAACCTAAATAAAACAGTTGGTGGTTGTGTCATTAAAAGTAAAAGTATTCCATTACAAGTTAAAGAGCTGCTGCAGTGTTACCTGAAATTAACAGTTGTATTCATTTTAAACTGTCAGTGATTACTGTATTTTTTATATATATATATATTAATGTAACAAACATATTTACTGTTAAAAATCATCTACAGTTTTTCATCTGTAGTTTTATTTAAATATAGATTTAAAGCTTCTGTCCTTTTTTTCGGAACGTTTCAGGTGCTAACGTTTTCTGACCAGGAAGTATCACGTGTCCAAATCACACCGAAAGTGATGGTTTGATGTCTCGATAATAAATCCACAATGATCTGGTCTGAAAGTCTTAAAACAAATAAAAGTGTTTACGAACTGTGGGAGCAGGTGTAGGGAGGTTAAACAGGAATCCCCCACCCCCCCACCCGAGGACATAACAGGAAGAAACCAGAGGATTCTCTAACAGTTTTCTACTGATTGTAGATTCTTCCTCCTCCTTCGTACAGTCGACCTGTTCAGACTCGTCGTCTTCGTCCGTCTCCTCAGTGACGATTAAACTCCTGTCAACACCGAGCCCGAGGCAACGCAAACTTTCCACTGACGCAAACCTGGAGCTGCAGAAAAGATCCAGAACGATGGAGGCTTCAGAGAATCTCAAGGTTTCTCTGGATGCTTTTGGGAGTTTTAGAGTTCCTGAGGGGAAAGAGATTCTTTTGTAGGTTTCAGGACTTGGCCTCCACGTGAGTTCCAGGTTCTTTGAGGGGCCTCAGAATCTCTTTTCTCTGGTTTAAGGATTACACGATGGGTTTACATGATCAAACTGTCAGTGAATCATAGGTTTTTGTTGTTGGCTGCTAGCGTTAGCCTTGTCAATGTGGCTACCACCACCATCCTGGATAGTGTCCAATGCTGTAAATAAAGATGGACGACATGACAGCTCCCTAATGTGAAGCTAAATCATCTGGATGCCCCCTGGTGGCTGGCTGCAGTACAGGTCATAAATCTTGTCACCTCTATGTTAGCAGATGAAACATAAGTAAGTGATTCGATGATGTAAAATCAGTCTGGGTCATGATTGACAGCTGAGACTGTGTATGGGCGGGACCTCAATACCACGGCTCCACTTCACGATCACTACTGCACAGATTCTGACTGTAAATGACGGCATCACCACAAGATGGCAGCGTTTGTATCTGAGTTGTTTTTGCCTCATATCAGGCGGGTTTGTGTCGTCTCTATCTACAGTTTCTGTTCTGAAGCCAGAAAGTGGCTCCTAGTGTGAAGTAGAAACCCTGAACTCAGTGAAACTTCTAATTAGTCGTAAGGTTCTGAAATCATGGTTAAGTTCCGTTCCTGTTCCGATAACTGTGGTCACCGGGAGGACTGATCCTCGCTCTGTATCAAGAGGCTCGCTTCACCTGCCTGAGCATCTCGTTCACACGTTGTTATGTCGTGGTCACGTAATATATTTTTACCAAATGCCACCAGGGGGCGCTGTAACTTACACACTGACAGAATCCCAGATGTTTTACCAGCTGTTCTTCCTGCATTTAGCAGCTGTACCTGATGTTCTTTTATTCTGGATCATGTGTTTCTTCTCTGATTTTTATTATAGAACAGTTTGATCCTCGTTGTGAAATATGAGGCTCTGCTGTCAGTCAAACTGTCTATGTCTGTGATTGGTCATATGCAGTAAACCCCGCCCCTTTTGTGTACACGCTCAGATCTTAATGAGGAGATAACTAGCGTTGTGTGACCGCTTAGCCTGACGGTTAGCTTAAGTTCAGCTGGATCTGGGAAAGATTTCCTGGATATGTTGAACTCTTCGTAGTTCGGGCTCGGCCTCAGCTGTTAGCAAAGACAACAGCGTCAGTCACACTTTGATTGTACATGTTGTTCTGCTCTGGTAATTGAGGCTGATGCTATAGTCATGTGACAGGAGCCTGACGAATCAGAGAAGGCTACCTCGCGACAGAAAAGACCCAATCAGCAGATTAGTTGAGTTTTCAAACTAAAACATGACTTTTATAAACGTCTCTGTTTGAGCGGCTCTAAAACTCTGGAGTCGCGTGAACGTCAGATGTATCCGCAGCAGAGTTGATGCGTTTTCAAATGAAACGTTGTTCTGTGGATGCAGCCTCAGTTTGTTTCAGGTATTTTTAGATAAGTTGTCTTGGAAGGAGTCTGTGGATTTCTGATCCACAGGTTTGTTTCAGGTAAGTCCAGGGGTCCTTGGGGGGGGATGTACGTGAGGTGGCATGAGGGGGGAGTGAAGGGTCCGAGGACACCTGGCAGATGTGCTGTAGTCTCACGTGAGACTCAGGACGCTGAACTGGATCAGATGGTTTCACTTTAACGGACGAGACGGGAAACATACGGGTCGTCTTCTTAAAACTGTCAGAATACCAGCACCGCTCACCTCTAACACACACACACACAGACACATACACACACACACAGTTCACACAGGCAGACAGACACACACATTCACACTGACAATCACATACACACACACACACACACTCACTCAAAAACACACACACATGTATGATGATATGCAAATTTGAGGCCACCAGCCGTCGGCCTGGCAGTTAGTGGGTCGCCCCCCCCCCCCCCCCACACACACACACACACACACACACACACACACACACACACACACACACACACACACACACACTGCCAGCAGCTCTGCCAGCTGCTGACGTGCCCATGAGCAAGACGCCCCGGAGCGATGGCGTCTGACACGTCTCAGTCTCAGAGGATTCAATTTGTGTTTATATTCAGCTTCACCTCAGTCATGTGACCTGTGTCTTTGTGTGCGTGTTCATGTGTCTGCATCACTGAGGTTTAATCACTAGACACATTTATTATTGATTAGAACCTGAAACTTTATTCAATTAGAATCTCATCTAAGAACAAACAGATCCGTTATATCTACAAATCTGTAGTTTCAAGGTAACAAGGTTGACACCTGGTGGAAAGATACGATATCAGTCAAGAAAGAACTCAGGCTTTTTATTGTTTCACTCTCTGCAGCGTTCAGCACAGAACACGAACGTCCCTGTCACACACAACCTGAGTGACAGGTTCTCAGACTGAAGAGTGACAGGTTCTCAGGGGAGAGAGAGAACTGCACTGATGCCACAACTGCAGCCTGAACTATGAGCGTCTGTATGGACGGTAACAACTTTATGGACGATAGCACGAGCGAGCACACTGGAGAAAGTTGTGCACACAGCTGCACAATGCAGCAACACTCAAAGTTATTATGAGATCCAGGATTGTTTGAGGTTTTTCTTTAACTTTGTTAGATAGAACGTGTTTAACATTTTTCATGATTTCTCAGAGATGCAGGTTGTTCAAATGTGGGGAAACCTGCTTAAAACCCATGATGGACTCTTTTCCTATTGTCAGCAGAGGAGTTTGTCTTTGTGTCCTTCCTCTCTCAACACGCTGTCTTACAAGAGACGAAGAACTAAATCGCTGTTTCCCGTCTTTCCTAACATGTAAAACACAATATGTACAGATTTCTCTGGCCAACGCCCCCTGGAAATTAGGTCTTTGTCATGTTTCCATCAGTGCTGATAACAACCTGCTGCAGAGTCATGTGACCCGGGGGTGAATGGTGACAGAGTCACATGTTAGAGGGGTTTTGATTCTTCATTCAGTTTAAAGAACTGAGATATGTGAGATTTGATCCAAAATGTGGATCCAGTGAATATAAATATTTTCATGATTGTTTGTGGGAGTTTTGCTGAGTGAAACAGGTTTAAACTGATTGTTAGAAATGAACTGTTGCATCCAGTGGCGGGATGATGAGGATGGTGTGGGGCCCCCGGGGGCTCCTGGGGGCTCCTGGGGGCCCCCGGGGGCTCCTGGGGGCCCCCGGGGGCCCTATGGACTGTGCAGGCTCCGTCACTGGTAATCATTTTTCTAATGAAACGTCTCTTTTGTCACATGAGGTGATCAGAGCCCCAGAAACTGTTGTGTTGTTATGAAACTGAATGAAGGTGGAAAAGTTCTTATAGGGGCGGACTGACTGGTACGAGACATGCTGAGACAGGACAGGACACACACACACACACACACACACACACACACACACACACACACACACACTGAAGTGAGCTCAAGATCAGATAATTTTCATCAAACTGTTTATGACACAACATGAGGAGAGAGTGTGCCATCTGTTTACTGCCACTGTCACACACACTAACACACACACACACACACACACACACACACACACACACACACACACACACACACACACACACACAAACTCTAACACGCGCACACACTCCTCAGTATTTCTGTTTATTGTGAAAATACAGACCAGTTTCAACTGCATGCAATGACAGACACTCTGTGTGTGTGTGTGTGTGTGTGTGTGTGTGTGTGTGTGTGTGTGTATGTGTGTGTGTGTGTGTGTGTCCTGGGGGCGGAGCTGTCTGACTACGTGTGGAGTGTAAACAAATGGCACACTTACATTAGACCGTCGTGAGACAGGTTAGTTTGACCCCATGTGTCATTAATCACACACACACTCCTCATGTTGTGTAGTAAACAGTGTGAGTCTGTCAGACGTCTCTCAGGTGTATTGATCAGCTGATGGTATCAGTCGCTCAGAGTGTGCTGTTTGTTTACAGTCATATACACATCAATGGACGACATGATGGCTAAACACACACACACACATGCAGGGTGTGAGGCGTCAGTCAGATAACCTGACATCACTCAGGTTTAGGTTCTGACCTGGAGTCTGAAATTCATCATATTCGTTAAACACGTCTCAGAGACAACGACACGCTGAGTCGTGTTCTCTGTTGCAATGATGCTAAAAGTACGAAAATCTAAGTTCATCATGTGACCTTTTCGTGACAATTTAACACAAAGAAACACGTCGTAAATGTCATCAATTCAAAAACAGTTTTTATTATTGTTGTGTTTATTGAGAGGAAGTCAACTCATGTGATGATGAGAGTGATTTATTTATTATGACATGTTGTTTGTTTCATTCAATCATTTATTATCTCATCTATTTATATTTTTAATGTGTTTACCTGCAGCCGTCGTTCGACATAATGTTTTTATGTTGAACGTTGTGTTGAATAATTTTTTTAATGAGCTGTAAACTTTGTATGAGGACGAATGACAATGAACTTTATTTGAATTAAACTTTATTAAATTACAACGTTTTTTTTACAGTGCACTGTTACTTTCATTCTTTTTTTCTTATTTTATTCATTTTTAATTCTCTATTTAATTTATTTAAAAACTGTCCTTTTTGTATTATATCATGTTTTGGGGTTATTTGTCAAAATATTCTGATGTTTTCTTGTAATTCTTTATATACTTTTAAAATTCTTTACTGAAAGTCACGTGTCGACGCTGAGCAGCGACACTCTCCCACAATGCACTGGGAGCTTATTTAGCTTTTATGTGTGAACTTTTTGTCTTTTAATGATTTTACAGCTCCATCTTGGTCGTGTACAGTTGCCATGGTTACTCGGTAGATATTATCACGACATGCGATCCAGTAAAAAGCTCCAGTAAAGAGGAAGTGGACGTTAAACTGAAAACTTTTTCTTCATTTGTTTGACAAAAGAAAGTAAAATCAGTATATTACAGATTATTTTGAATTTTTTCATCATTTCAACAAAAAGTTTGTTGAAGTAAAAAAACTAATGATAAATTCACTTAGAGACAAAATAAAATACTTATTTTTTGTAAAAGTGTTATTTATGTCACAATGTTATTCTAAACATTTCTATATGTTTACAATTGATCAGAGACTGAAAACTAATAACTGATGAACGAATAATTAATCATTTGCATGAAGCTCGTTCCCACAGTCACTTCACAGAAATCTGCTGAGTCACTCGTTCTAATCTGGGTCATCATCAGACAGGGATCACGTGACTCAGCACATGTTTGTGTGTTTATAGGTGCTGACGTCATCATAGTGCAGCAGCTCGGCGTCATGGGAACGAACATGTAAAACATTCGAAAAACATTTCAAGTTTCTTGTCATTGTAAAAATGAAATAACAGGATTAGGTTGTTCCCTTCAAAATAAAACGTCAGTCGAGCTCATAAATTATGTTTTATTTAATTGTTTAACTTTAAACTAAAACTAAATGATTCATTGTTGAAGTCAGAATCGTCTTCTCTGTAATTATTGTTGTTTTATTTTTCTGTTTTCTGAGTTGTACTTAAATTTATTTGACTATTTATTTAAATATCTTAATTAAATAACCTTTTTCAGCACGTATGAGGAAAAAAAATACACGATTCGATTTCAAAAATTATTTTATTTTATTCCAAACACAATCATATTTACACTTTTTATAAGTCCCCACGTTTTTTTGGCACAAATTAAATATTATAAAAGATAATTAGAAACATTCAGACACATTTTACAGTGTAAACACATGAGAGTCGAGGGGCAGAGCATTACTGAAGCCTCCAGAGAACAGATGCTCACATGGGGGCCCCTGGAGCTGCTGGGGCCCCTGGAGCTGCTGGGGCCCCTGGAGCTGCTGGGGCCCCTGGAACTCTGGCACAGGACACGCCGCCGTCTGCAGGTTGACGTAGAGCGGCGGGGCGCCATCCAGTGGATCAACGAGGGGGGAGGAGAAGTGTGAGGGGATGAACTGGAAGAGAGGAGGAGGAGGGGGAGAGTGATGGAGGGGGGAGAAGAGGGAAGGAGAGGGGGCGTCGTCCCACTGAGGAACCACGGCAGCGTAACCCTGAGGAAGGGGAGGGGGGGGGGGAGCCGTGGTCTGGGACCTGCGTGTGAGGAGGGGGGTAGAGGGGTGAGTCCTGGAGGTGACACAGGAAGTTGTCGAGGCCGGAGGCGACATCAGAGAGAGAAGGGAGGTCAGGGCTCAGCTCCGAGGAAGAGGAGGAGGAGGAGGAGGAGGAGGAGGAGGAAGAGGAGGAAGAGGAGGGTTCCTTCTTCTCAGACGTCTCATTTTCCATCTTCCTCTTCCTCTTCCGGCGGAAGTTTCCGTTGTCAAACATTTTCTCACAGTTTGGGTCCAGAGTCCAATAGTTTCCTTTACCTGCAGAGAAGAAGAAGAAGAAGAGGAGGAGGATGAAGAGAAGCAGCAGATGTTTCTAATTCACTCAGATCAGAATGTTTCTGATGGATCAGACGAGACTTTAACGTCAGACATTGATTTTAAATCAGTGAACTGGTTTTTCTCACCTGGCTCGTTCCCGTCTCGTGGAATCTTCCGGAAGCAGTCGTTGAGCGACAGGTTGTGGCGGATGGAGTTCTGCCAGCCGGCCTTGTTGCGGCTGTAGAAGGGGAAGTTGTCGGAGACGAACTGGTAGATCTGGCTGAGGGTCAGCCGCTGCTCCGGGGCGCTCTGGATCGCCAAGGCAATGAGGGCAGAGTAGGAATAGGGTGGGCGGACCAGGCGCAGGACGTCGTCCGGGGAGGAGAGGGAGAGCCAGGGGTTGATGGAGGACATGGGCCGATAGAGGCTGTAGAGGTGGGGGAGGAAGCTTGCAAAAGCTGGGGAGAGTCCTAGAGGGGCTGTGGCCCCCGGGAGGGGCCCCGTGTGGGGGCTGCTGAAGCTGTGGCTATGGCTGTTACATGCTGGGAGCCATGGTGACTCTGGAGGAGGGGGTGGGCTGTACAGGCTGAAGTCAAGGGGGTCGATGCCCAGAGAAGGGGGCTCCTGCTGGGGAAAGGATGATCCAAACAGGGGGGGAGACAGACCAAGTTCCGGGACGAAGGACGACATGACGGACACTTCTTCTTCTTCTTCTTCTTCTTCTTCTTCTTCTTCTTCTCTGTAAAGCTGCACCAACGTCCGTCCAACAACTGTGTTTGTAAAAGATACACACTCACAGACACACACAGACACACAGCTGCTGTGGTCCTCCTGCACCTGTCCTGCTGCTGCTCATCTGGGACTCTTATACTCTGATGCCCCGCCCACAGACGAGCTGATTGGCCAACTGGGCTGTTTCAACACACATATTCAAGCATATATGTGTGTGTGTGTGTGTGTGTGTGGGTGTGTGTGTGTGTGTGTGTGTGTGTGGGTGTGTGGGTGGGTGGGTGTGTGTGTGTGTGGTGGGGGGTTGATTTGAATAAGAGCAGGTTGAATTCCTCCCCTCAGGCAGATCAGAGCCTGAGGATTTCACACACACACACACACACACACACACACACACACACACACACACACACAGTTTGTTATATGTGTGACTGATGTTGCAGTGTCCCGTCTGAAGACAGCGCCCTCTACAGACTACCTATCATTTATTGTACAAACATCATTGTGATTATAAAAAACTTCGTCTTCTACGTGTACGGCTCCTCTTCTTCATCCTGAGATCTTTGAGTTCTTCCAGTTTCACGTCACGTGTTCGAAACCTCATCAACACGTCCACTCGCTCAAACTGAAGTTTCCTGCTGTAAAAAGGTTCCATAAAATGTCCAGAGACAGTGACTCAGACATTTGTTCTCACATACTGAACCTCCAGAACACGTCAGGAACACGTCAGGAACACGTCAGGAACACGTGAGGAACATGATCTGAAAACAACTTAACCCTGATCCTTAACCCGAACCCCCAAGTTTTCTCTTTGTCTTCATTCAGATCAGGCGTTGATGTTTTTTAAAAGCTGCTGATTCAGACAGAAACATCAGCTGCTGTTTGAGGCGTCGCCCACAACCTATTGTCTTCAACCCCCCCCCCCCACACACACACACACACACACAGTCAGCATGTCTACAGTCAGTGCTGATCAAACAGTAAACACTCTCATGTCGATGCTTCTGTGTTTCTGAAGCTGCTTCAGATAATCTCCTGAGTCATTTAATAAAACCTCTGGACAACGTCCCTATGAGCCGATGAGAGAAAGCAGCAGGAGATTCTCCTGAGAAAGAGTCAGTGGACACGTCCGTCTCCGTCCACGTTCTAAAACTCATCGCTGTTGCTATGGTTACGCCTGGTGGAGTTTTCCAGCCTCTAAATCAGAGACTTGTGGAAACTGGTCTCGTTTTAGTTTGAAAACCTTCAAACTAAACCTTCAAGAAAAGAAATCCCTGCTCCGACTCTTCACCTTCACTGCTCCTCCTTCAGAGGAGTTTCTGTTACTAAGCAACCAACTGCAGAGACAATCTACTTCCTGTTTACATCACGTGACCAGTGGATGTGAATTAGTTTGTCCGCTTGTCGTTAAGGTTTCATGAGTCGACCTCTGACATTAACCCAAGTCCGCTCTTTACTCTGAAAACCCTCAGAGACAAACAGCCTTCCTTCCTATCTGTTCACTGTGTGTGTGTGTGTGTGTGTGTGTGTGTGTGTGTGTGTGTGTGTGTGTGTGTGTGTGTGTGTGTGTGTGTGATGACAGTTGGCAGTGGCAGCAGTAATCTCCGGCCCGCGGTGCCTTCACAGGCGTCACAGACAAAACAACAGTCTGAACGGTAACTGAAGACTGGGATTATACTGTGTGTGTGTGTGTGTGTGTGTGTGTGTGTGTGTGTGTGTGTGTGTGTGTGTTTGTGTGTACTTGTACTCATATCTTTGTGAGAACATTTTGGTTGGTCCTCACTTTTTCAAAGGCTTGTTTGAATGACTTGGTTTTAGGGTTAGAATTAGGTTTAGGTATTACGTCAATGAGTGTCCTCACTAAGATAGAAGTGTCCACTGATAGAGTTCACTTCAACAGTTTGGTTGATAAAAATCGATTTTTATAATCAGCCATAAAATTATAACCATCCGAGGTCGACTCACCACAAGCAGTGAGACGAATGTTAAATTCTCCTGTTGATGCAAAGGTTTGTACAGATAACGTGACCACAGACACAAACATGTATAAAACACACAGTTAACACATTTTAGTCGCTTTGGTGA
>NC_047164.1:588213-633213 GCF_009819705.1 Hippoglossus hippoglossus | reverse complement strand
AAATGGTGGAGCGAGCTCCCCAATGACATCAGGACAGAAAGTCTAAACATCTTCCGCCGCAAACTAAGAACACATGTCTTCATAATACAGCTTGGATTAAAAGAAAATAAAGAATAAAGTAGCACTTTGTAGTTTGGCTTTCTTGAAGAAAATGTAGTGACTTGATTCTTGTTGCTCTTGGTTTGTTCCCTCGTGGTTGATGCAGTTATTGTGAGTCGATTTGGATAAAAGCTTCATCTTAATGAAATGTAATGTAGTGTTGTAAGGATACTAATGACAATAATTAAATAAATGATGATAAAAGTAAAGACATGAAATTTAATTGACTATTTAAAGGTCGGTAACTGGCCAATGGGGACGATACATTCTTTGTTTGTGCATCAGAAAGAAAACGTCAGAGAGTCCCTGAACGCATCCAAAGGCTAAGTTACAAGATCCTTTTTTTAAATTTCATGAAAAAATGTAATACGTATATGATCCTGGTTTCAGTTTTACCTCTGATGGGGGAGAAGTTGTCCCTCGACTCTCTTCCCGGTTTGGAGGCTCGAAAGATCTTCGGAGGCTCCGGAGGAACTGAACACAACAAATCCTCAGCTTTAATCAACCAATGATGAGCTCTGTCAGAGTCACATGACCCAAACGTGGAGTTGAAAACCAACAGATCACATAAATCGAAAATCAATCAATCCATTCATCTTGTTTAATTGAAAACTGCTATGACGATTCATCGATCCAAAATAAACAAAAGTTAGTGTGAAAGTAAAGTGACTTTCTGTCAGTGGGGGGCGCCGTGGTGCAGGTTACTCACATTTTCCTGATTGTCGTCCTCCACAGTGGGGGGAGGCGTCTCTTCTAGATGATGACTCTCCCGGCTACAAACACAAACCACGTCAAACGTGAAACATTTCAACATCAGAGCTGAGTTAAAGTGAATCTGAGTCAGACTCACCGTCCGAGGAGACGGAGCAGCGAGCGTAGAGACCGGGGGGCGGGCACATACTGCAGGGGGCGGGCCTTTGGAAGACATGTGGTTATCCCTTTTATCTACACAACACACACACACACACACACACACACACACACACACACACACACACACACACACACACACACACACACACACACACACACACACACACACAACGTGACGTTGGTTTGTGAGCTTCTGTTCTAAGCTTCGGTTTAACATTGTGTTCAGCGCCATCTTGGTTTTTTGAAACCAGAAGTAACCATATTTGGAGGAGTGGGGGGTGGAGCCTGACTGAGCTCAAGGACACTGCACACCCACCTACACCTGCCACCTGCAGCCATTGGATGGTATTAGCTGTCAATCACACTGTGGTATCCACCCCCCAATACATATGGAATCGCCCCCTGGTGGTCATTCCAATGAACAAATGTTTCAGGCTCTTCTGCCTTGGCTTCACTTTCAAGACCCAGAGTCAACATCTGTTTTTATTAACAGTATGATTTAAAATGAATATATGCCCCATACTTTACACCTCTGGGACCTAATGTGAGGTATTGGTTCCCTAAGATGATACATCAGTGGTTTAAAGTGGACAAACTGCTGCAGTGTGTATTTCCACTTCCTCTCTCCTGCCTCTGGAGCTGCAGACCTGCCTCCTGAGCTCCTCCTCTGATTGGCTGACTGCACTTTGAGTGACACGCAACCAGGCCTATCACCGGTCTCATTCTGGTGCGTTCCCTCTGGTAAACACAGCTGAAAGTCACGTGATGTTTGCAGCTATAGAAAACCAGCCACATGTTCACAGTCGTTACAACCGGATGTTTCTGAACGGAAAGTTACACCGTCCTCATGTCTGTTCAAGTCTTAGCAGGACAGTCAGTGTAGGAGTAACGTCCCGAGTTACAGTACGGAGTTTCAGTACGGAGTTTCAGTCCAGAGTAACGTAGACTTTACTCCGTAGTGAGCACAGCGACACGTCAGAAGAAATAAAGCGTAACCGCTGGTCTCTAACAGTCACGTTCTCAGGAGGAATGTGCACGGACACATTCTCCTCCTACATCCCTCCACGCTGCAGTGTTTCTTCAGTGCTGTTTGTTGTGGTTAGCCTGTGGTAGCTAACTAGCTGCTAGCTCAGCAACAAGTCTGCTTGGTGTCGTGTTCGGTGTGGAGGGGGGGTGGTACCGGCTGGGTGGGGCTGAGAGACGAGTGCGATCCCGAATGACATCATACGGGGGAGGAAGTACGAAACAAGACGTTTCAATAACACATTTCTTAGAATGGACTGAGTGAAAAATCCGCGGGGTGACTGTTTTCATACTTTGAGGCCCCCTACTGGCCCCTTTACGTCATTACGGATAGTAAAAGCCCAGAAAATGTATTTACATAATATTGGTCCTTTAAATTTTTTCTAAACGTGGTTACCGATGTACTCTCCGTCTCCGATGGGCAGGGTGGGGCACAGCTTGTGAGCCAGGTCCTCTGGTGGTTCGGAGGGAGGAGGCTCGTAGTCATTGGCTCCGTCCGCGTCATCATTTGGAGACTCATAGTCGTCACTGCTGCCGTCCTCGCCGCCGCTGTTCGGACTCTCGTAGTCATCGTCGAACTCTTCATCGTCCTGAAGGAGAAGAAAAACAATCAGATCACGTTCACACATTCGACCACAACGTTTCAGCCATATTGGTTATAAATTACTTTAAAATTGTAGTGAATATTTCTTTGGAAAATGTTTTGCCAATGACAGACTCACAAACTCGTCTTCACCCCAGCCCTGAACTTCAGCAGTGGTCTCTGCGGAGAAAACATCTTTACATTAACACATATTAACACTGGAGTCAAGATTTAGTGTCGTCCTCCTCACTCACTGACCTCGTTTGAACTATAAACACATCAGCACCTGAACAGAACTGAAGATCACTTTGTGTTTGTTCAATTCACCTCAGAGTTTATGAGACATAAGTTACATTTTTGTTAACAGAGCCAGAGTCCATTTCATTTATTGTTTTGGTTGTGTGTCGTTTATTTTATTTATGTTTTATATATTTTGAATATTTTTATATTTTTATTCCTAATTCAAATGTCAGACTGAATATTCTCAAGAATGAAGTTCATTGCTCTTTGAAAGGGTGAATTTGCGGGATTCTGCTCTAATATTATTATTATATCAGGTATTATAAAATGGTCAAAAAATTATGACATCTTAATAATTTCTGGGACAATATATTGTTTGGATAGTATATTGTTTTATGTTACAAAAATGTAAATGGCCCTTGATAGAAGCAAGGCTCCCCACCCCTGGTCTAAGGTCACAGTGACCTTTGACCACCAAGATCTAATCAGTTCATCTGTAAGTGAACTTTTATGTCAAATGTGAAAGAATTCCCTTGAGGAGTTTTTAAGATAATGTGTTCACAAAGTAAAAAGTGTTTTGAAAGGTCACCTTGACCTTTAACCTTCAAGCTCAAAGGTGTCGCTAGGTGTCATCAGCACAGACGCAGGAAATTGAGAAGACAAACAAAACCAGAAACTCCTGTTGCTTTAAGACCCCTCCTGATAAAGCTCAGCCTGCTCTGATTGGTCAGCTGGTCCACTCTGTTGTGATTGGTCGGCTGCGTGTAGTAAAACCGTGTTAGCGGGCGGGTCAGACTAGCAGCTAAGCTAGGCTACGTAAATCTACACCTAGCCAAGCTACTGTTCTGTTCCTGGTGTGATCACGCTGTTCTGGACGAGGACCTCATTACCTGGTTCCTTGTATTTGGGCGTCGTCCTGTGACAAACAGAGAGAAACAGATGAGTCATCAGCAGGTTGAGCTGCAGCAGCTTCAGACGTGTGAAGAGTCAACGTACTTTTTAGAGAATAAACCTCTTCTCTCCTCCTTCCTGCTGATTTCACTGCTGATCTTTGAGATCATCCTGAGGAGACACACACTCGTCACACACACTCTTCACACACACTCGTCACACACTCTTCACACACTCGTCACACACACTCGTCACACACTCTTCACACACTCGTCAGGTCAGTACTTACGGAGCGTGGAGTTTAGGAAACTTCTGCAGGTCGTTACTGCTCAGATTCTACAAACAACATGTTTTATCACATGTCAGGAAGTTTGAGACAAGTCAACATCAGCACTGACTCCTCTCCTCTCCTTCTTCTCTACCTCCTCCTCTCCTCTCCTTCTTCTCTACCTCCTCCTCTCCTCTCCTTCTTCTCTACCTCCTCCTCTCCTCTCCTTCTCTCCTTCTTCTCTACCTCCTCCTCTCCTCTCCTTCTTCTCTACCTCCTCCTCTCCTCTCCTTCTTCTCTACCTCCTCCTCTCCTCTCCTTCTCTCCTTCTTCTCTACCTCCTCCTCTCCTCTCCTTCTTCTCTACCTCCTCCTCTCCTCTCCTTCTCTCCTTCTTCTCTACCTCCTCCTCTCCTCTCCTTCTTCTCTACCTCCTCCTCTCCTCTCCTCTCCTCCTTCTCTACCTCCTCCTCTCCTCTCCTTCTTCTCTACCTCCTCCTCTCCTCTCCTTCTTCTATACCTGCTCCTCTCCTCTCCTCTCGTTCTTCTCTACCTCCTCCTCTCCTCTCCTCCTTCTCTACCTGCTCCTCCTCTTCCTCCCTCTCTGAAGTGGTCGGTGTGTGTTTTTTTGTGAACTCACCACAAACCTGGAGCCGTTGATTGAATTCTTCATCACAGTTTTGTCACATCCAGACAGATTCATCTGAAGAAACACAAACATGTAAATCTTCACCCACTCATCTGTCTCCTCTTCCTCCTGTTACACATCCTCCTTTCCTTTCCTTACTGCCTCACTCCCCCTCCCTTTTCTGAGAAACTGCTCGGTGTTTGTGTCTTTGTTGTCGTAGTTTGTGTCTTTGTTGTCGTAGTTTGTGTCTTGTTGTCGTAGTTTGTCTCTTTGTTGTCATAGTTTGTGTCTTTGTTGTTGTCTCATGAACAGTCTCTTCAGGTTGTGGACACTAAAAAACAATCGATCAATCAGCTTCTGTGTCTGAGGAGCAGGCTGAGGCCCCCGCCCCTAACGTTAAACTGACAGGTGGAGGTTAAAGGTGACGACATGTCGTAGTTTAATGTTGAATACGAAGTCATGTGACTGCAGAGAGAGAGAGAGAGAGAGAGAGAGAGTGTGTGCGGAGGTCTCTCACCCTCTTCATGAAGTCTGCCAGCTGCTGTGGGCTCCACCCCATCACCTCCGACCTGGACGGGACTCTGTCTGAGCTCATCCTGCGTCCTCCTGTCGTCCCCTGAAAGACGTGTCTTCTGTCTCAGCCTCCGTCTCTTACAGGGTTGATCTTCCTGCTTGTGCACAGACGACCTCGATCTTCTTCTTCCTGTGAAACCAAACGACTCACTGAAGATAAACGAACGTCTGACTGAGTTTTACTTCCTCCCGTCACCTCATCACTTTCTGACTCGAGTCTCTAAACAAGAAACCAGAGGAAAGAAAAGAGACGAGTTAACCTTGAACCAAAATGGCTTCCTTCTTTCTTTCTCTCCCTCCTGTCTTCTGTCTTTCTCTTTCTTCTCGTCTCTTGGAGGAAGTGAGTGTGCAGGGGGGGGGGGGGTCTGACCACAGAGCGGAACAGAAGCTCGAGCTGACTCTGGATCAGTGACGAGCTCAGACTCTGAGACTCAAACTGCAAAGTGAAAAACATTAAACTGGACTTTTCTTTTCCTCCATTTTCACATTAACGACATTTTAAACTTTTCATATCGCACAAGAAGTGAAGTGTGGGATCATGGGAGCTGATTAGGATTCAGTGCTGATGGTTCAAGTTAAAAATCGGTTTCACTGACACTGTTCAGCTGACATGCTAGCTTAGCTTAGCATAAAGACTGAACAGGGGAAACTGTTCGGCTGTGTCCAACAGGAAATGATTGACATGTTCGATTTGTGTGTGTGTGTGTATGTGAGATGTGTGTGCGTCTGCGTGTGTTTGTGTGTGTCTTTGTCTGAGAGTGTGTGTGCGTGTGTGTGTGTGTATGCATGTTCCTGTAAATATACCTTTGTGAGGACCAATTTAAGCCTAGGCGCTACAGAGTGGGGACATTCCGGTCCTCACTGTTTCAATGGGCTTTTTGAGGGATAACACCTGGTTTTAGGGCTAGAATCAAGGTTAGAGTTAGACATTTAGTTTGGATGGTTAGGGTTAGGGAATGTATTATGTTAATGAGTGTCCTCACTAAGATAGAAGTACGAATGTGTGTTTGCTGCTGCCTCAGTTATTTTAACTCATATTTTTTTAACAGCGTCATCTCCTTCCTGTCAGCATCAGTGAACGTCTCTGAAACACAAACACTTCGTGACAGTCTGATGAGAGAAGTGCATTCTGGGAGTTCATCATTAATCATGATAAACTCTGACACAGTCGACTGACGTCATGTTTTTACTTCCATAAAGTGGAAACTTATTAAACATTAAACAAATGATTGTTTGTAATTGTTCATGTCTCTAGATTCTGAATTTAAATTCTACTTATTTGTGAAAGACGATGACTCCGATCCACACGTTTCACAACACATGGCCACAAGTACGTGGACAGCCTCTCTCTGTGATCGGTGGTTTTCCAAATTTAAATCGGAGTCTGAGTCCGAGCTGAAGCGACAGATCCAAAGATGTCTGAGTTTTTTATTCTGGATCTGATCTAATCCTGATTATTTAGTGATACTGATGTTATCAGACACTTATTGATCCAAATCTGCATCTGACACATTCAAATAAAGTCCTGATTGGAAACTACACTCAGATTTCAGTGAACCTGAGGTTACAGGGTTTACAGCAGGGGCCACCTCCACCTTTTTTGTTTACACAGAAAACATTACATGTATTAGAAAAACTGTAATATGTTGATAATTAATTTTGTGTTTTAATGAATACACCGTGAAGTGACTAGTTTGTTAAACGTAAAAAATACACCCTGTTTTAGATCAATCAGCCGTCAGTGTTTGATTTGTTATCAGCACACGGCAGCTGAAGCTCTGATTCCTCCTCATTCGGTTTGTCGTGGTGTGTTCACTGACACAGAGCCGCTGATAAATAAGAGAAAAACAATAAACTGGAAACCAAAAAAAATTGTTTATTAAAATAAAAACAAAATAAAACGAGTGAAGCTGTTTGAGCTCTTCTTCATTTTCATGAGGAACCTTTGTTTCTGTCAAACTTTATTTTAATGTGAAGCAGAAATGAAAAAAAGTTGACAAAATATTGTATTGTTTTTTGTCTGCAGGAACTTGAAAGCGTCACTTAAAGGAATCACCCAGAGATATTTTTTGTCTCATTTTCGTTTTGTCCGTCCATCGTTTCTCTGACGACTTTTCACTCAGCAACTTCATCGCAGACGTCTACGGTCGTTCACATGTGTCTCTGACAGGAAGCTGCAGGAGTAAACGTCATCACAACAGAGTGATGGATAAAACTACCAAAATAAAAGCCTGGCTGTTACTGAAAAGTCTCAACCAGGACAATGAACGAGATGTCAGGACCCTGGAGCAACGAGCGCAGCGGGACTCGTCCGTCCTGAATTTACAGTCTGGTTCTGGTCTCTAACACCTGCCTGGTCTTGGTGCGCAGTGTGGTCTCAAGTCGTGGAGCATCAGTGAGTCTTCTTGGACGAGCCGAAGCCGGAGAAACCCATCACTGCCGCCATCTCATCGTCCTCCTCGAAGTCCACGTCATCCTCCGCCCGTCGCTTCCTCTCCTTCTGCTTCTCCTTCTTGTAGGCCTTCGCCTTCTCCTCCTGACAACACACACACACACGTCAATATTATATATAGCAGACTATATTCAGACATTGAAAAATGCTATCTAAATAATTCAATGTAATAAAATTGAAAAAAAGAATATACCTCAAACCAGAAATATCTAGTAGTTATGCAGTAGTATACCGGTACTTTAATTTACAGTGATAAAATAATTACTTTTGTTATTTGACTTTAAAGTGACACACCCCTAGTTTGAGTAAAAGTGAAGTGAAATGAAAAGCTTCCCCAACAGAAACTGACGGATTACACGTCACAGCAGGAAGTGACAGAGGACGTCAAACAAACCACGTTCTCACCTCCTCCCGCAGCTCCTTCATGCGCTCCTCGAAGTCGTACTCCTTCTGCTTCTCCTCCAGCTTCTTCTTGTTCGCCTCGAAACGTTTCTTCACCTGATCCAGAGAAGAACGCTCCACACGCATCGACATGCCAAGGTTCCTCTGGTCTGCGCGCGCGCACACACACACACACACACACACACATACAAACACACAGTGACCATCCTGATACATACAAGTACATTCAGGCTTCACCCCCACACTAACATGTCTTAATTTTTAAACCAAGACGACCAATGACCATATGAACGTTTTAGCCCCGTCCACACTAACACACCTGAAAACACGCGTGACATGAACATTCACGTCCACTGGTCATGTGATGTAAACAGGAAGTAGATTGTCTACTCTTCAGCTGGTTGCTTAGTTACAGAAAATCCTCTGAAGGAGGAACAGTGAGTGTGAAAAGTAACAGTGGTTTTAAAACTGAAACAGCAGTGTGGATGGAGCCTGAGATGATGAAAATGTGACCAAGCTCGTCTCTGACTGTTAATTGTCCTGATGTGAACTCACGTTTCTTTCCGTTGATGTGATCCAGGAAGTTGATGGAGTCTTTGACGACACAGTCACAGACGTTACAGTAATAACTGCAAGAGAAGAAGTGAGATGTCCAGTCAGAGCAAGGCAGCAAACGATCGATCAGTCAACTAATAAGAAGCAAAGACATGAAAATAACTTTTCCAGGTTTCATGGTGAAACTCTTACCCGCCCATCTCCGCCTGAGGAGTGGTTTTCGTGATGACGATGGTCTTTCCCAGTTTAGACTCCAGATCCACTTTATAGTCCCTGTGACGCAGGAGTTCCCGCTTGACGGGCGGAGCAATTTTCCCACCATCTCTTCTCTCCTTGTCTCTCTCCTCCGCCAGTCGTTTCTGAGCGAGGTTTTCATACTCGTCCTTGTCCCACTTCCGACGGAAGTCGTTCTTATTGGACTGAAGAGGAAGATGAAGAAAGTCAGACTTCAAGACTTTATCTGTCATGTGCACAACAGTCACATAGAGCAGCCGCTGGCAGTGGGATTCTTGGGTCACAGGCTCCTTCCAACCATGCTCATAATTATTTAGAAAGAAAATCACACAAGCAAAATAAAACAGAATATGAAAACTAAAATAAATATATAGAATAAAACTAAAGTAATAACATTTTATATACACCTAAAATATAAACAATAAAGTAAAATAAAATATATAACTAATTAGATCAATATAAAATAGAATGTAAGTAATACAGTTAAACATTTAATCTGTAATAAATAATCTTACATTATATTTGGCTTCATTTATTTTCACTGACTTATTCTTAGTTTCTGTTTGTCACGTGTTTGTCAATTTTAACATTTCGTACTTTAATTCTGAAGGAGGCCGGAAGTCTCATTGTTTTGGTAGCTAGCGGAGCTGATGCTAACCTGTAGCAGTTAACTATTAGCATGCTAACGCTCGTTAGCTGTTAGCTGCGACGGCGCGAGCGTCTGAACCTGTTGATCAACACGTCAGACGGTTAAAGTGTGTGACGTCATCAGTGCAGATAAACATGAACACACGTCATAAAGCCAGAGTCTCGTCACATTCACGTTATTTTATACTTTTATCGGTAAACCCAGCTCAACCGAACACTCACCCCACTGCCAGACGCCATTTTGTTTCCTCGGCGACACAAAACAGCAACGGGAGTCGATTTAAAGGAGGAAGAGCGCCACCTGCAGGAGTGGAGTCACAGGACACCCCTGCAGGGAGGAGGCAATTTAAATTAAATTCATTTAATTTAAACCATTTCATTGTTTAAATGTTCCTTGTAAATCTCTTTGTAACTTTGTTTAGAAAAGTGCTTTATAAATACATTTAAACGTTAAAGGAATTTATTTGTAGTAATAGCTTCAGATAAAATATGTGCGATTTATTTTATTGGTACTAATATGTACCTTTATAATATTTCCGTTTTTAGATTTTATTAGTAGTAATATGTACCAATATAATATTTGTTTTTTTGTTTAATAGTATTAATATGTACCTGTGGGATATTTCTTTTTTACAGTACTAATATGGAATTGTATGATGTGTTTTTTTTTTTATTCGTAATAATATGTGGCTATAGAATATGTTTTTTTACTTTATCAGTAGTGATATGTGTCTATATGTTTTTTTATGTAGCTGTATATTAAGAGTCCTTCCTCTACGTCATCATCTGCCTGCGGATCATGCAGCTCAGGTGAGTCGGGCAGGCCCCGCCCCCTCAGGTGCAGCTCATTAAAAAGCTGTGAAAGCGGAACAATAGCGTCAGACCGAGTGAAGAGAGAGCGCCAAACTTTAATCGTAAACAATGTCATCGAGCGGAGTGGAAAGTGCAGCTCAGAGCCCGCTGCTCTCCTCCAGGTACGATTCACCTTCCACACCAGAACATCACCTGTTAGCACATGTGACTGTCACGTGACGTCGGAGTCACTAAAGTGAACAAAATGTTTGGGCATCACCGACAAATCCTCCAATCACAGCGTGACTCCGCTCAGCAAAGCAGTGATGGATGATTCAGCCTTTGTTTGTTCACTTCATGGAAAACAAGTTCTTCTGTTTTCATTGTATCTGAGTGAATGTTACATGTTCACTGTCACTGTGACACTAAGGGACAGTACAACATATGAAGATTGTGAATAAAGTCCACAGCCAGGGTCTGTTCTCTGTGGTCTAGTGTGATTGGACAGTGTCCATATAGAAATCCTGAGAAGTTCAACTGAATCCAACATGTCACTGATTCAAAGTCTGACTTTTGACACAAATTGCTGGAAGTTTTAAATTCTGTCACTGACAGATGTCAGACTTAATTTAAAATGTGCAAAACAAAAGCTCTGACTTTATCTAAAAATGTTTAGTACTAATGATATTTTGTTATTTTGAATCTAATCATATGAGAATGAATATAATCTCACTTGTTACTTTTCAGATGTGAAATTACTTTCTGTCCTAGATACAAACTCACACTGACATCAATAATTATGTTTTAATAATGAGTCAGAATTGAACTTATCTACCTACATTAGTGATATAAGGACAATTGCAGATATCTATATCTGAGAGATTTTGATTTGAACTAGCCAAATTTACATTAGAGGCATGTCTGTATATATTGAGTTTGAATAGAAGTCAAGGGCAAAAGGTACATCTAACTATAATGGATGTTTCCATTAGTAAGATTTTTTTGATTAGTCCATGTCCCATCTGCTAACATGGAGGAGATGGGGTTTATGACCTGTGCTGCAGCCAGACACCAGGGAATGGTTTAGATGATTTTGCTTCACATTTGGGAGCTGTCATGACGTCCATCTTTATTTCATTTTCTTTGGTGTGTTTTCAACGGACTCCTCACTAAAGCCTGTTTAGACTCTGATGTGATGTTGATGGTGTCCTCAGTTTCTGTTTCAGCCCGTGGTCCTGTGTTTGCGTGAAGGGATGGTCGGCCACAGCGTGGAACGGCCTCCCCGAGCCGCTGCTGGCGGCGGCGGCGGCCGGCTGCTCCGCCCCAGAGCCGTGGCTCCTCCCCGGCTGCAGCTCCGTCTTCGACAGCCTGGTCAGGTGAGGAAACATGGTGCACCACACCTGGGTCCTGATGTCTTCTCTGGCTCCTGATGTCCACATATCTGTCCCAATCTTCAGATGTCAATTTTCTAACACACACATTTTTTTAGATTAATATGTGATAATTGTACTGACCAGTTTCTAACCATGAATCCCTTTTAGGTTGAGTGAGACAATTGGTGTTTGCTTGAGAAAAAAATAATTGTGATGTGATTCAAAGTAAAGGATGTTTAACGGTTCTTATTTCAGAGGTTGCATGAAATGTTGCACAAAGAAAATGTGCAAAATAAGGAAGTAAACAAAACAACATGCAAGCTGCACCAGCAGGGGGCAGCACCTTTGATTTAAAGCCAGTCGAACTGCAGGGGACAGCTGGATAAATTGTTTAATTAGTTTCAGTTGAAAATGACAAACTTTAAAAAAGGACATTGAAAACAGACTTCATTTGTGAATGTCTCTCAGATTCTTCACCTTCACCACTTTGCAGCAGACGAATGAGTGATGTGTTTTTTCTTGCTCCTCTAGTAACGTTTCTCTGGTGTCGTCTCCTCCTCCGGCGAGCAGCCTGCGAGGAAGAGAGAGAGCTGTCAGCAGCAAAGCTCGCAGGTTCGACTACACGTCACGTTCTGTCGGTAACATGACGATGACAGGTTCCCCCACTGAACCTCTTTAAACCTGGAATCTAGAGATTACAGGGGTTAAAGGAACAGTTTCACAGTTGGATGCAATACAGATGACTGAACCTTCACAATCTGACAGATAAATAAATTAAAGTCACTGTGCTCACTTCGATAGTGATTGCTGATGAGCTATAATTGCACAAATATGTGAATATAGAAACGTTTGCTCTTTGACTTTATTGTCTTTGGTCTCAGGACGGAGACAGTTTGTGATCGTGAACAGTCTGTTTTCCTTCAGGCCGTCCATCCTGGAGCGCTGTATCCTCAAAGTGTCCACCAGCAGTGTGGCTGTGGGGACGGACGATTTGGACAAGAGGTTGGTGCAGTCTGAAAACGTCCTGATCACCAACAGCACAAGGTTTTATACAAACCATTTAAATCCAACCTCTTCTGCTCTTGGTCCCTTCAGGTCTGCCCTCGGCCGCTGCTACCCCCGCCTCCTCGATCCGGCCAACACCGAGACCAACGAAGCGGTTCTGAAACGGCGGCAGAAACAGATCCACTACGGCAAGATCACCAGCGGCTACCAGAACTACCTGCAGCAGGTGCCCAAGTAAGAAAACGCACATCAGCTAACAGAGATAAGAACTCCAGCAGCTGGACGCAGCGTCTGCAGGATGGCATCAAACCGCCCCATCCTGTGGTCGAAAGGTGGGCGGGCCAGTGGGACATCAGGTTGGTCCGTTGAAGAGACGTCACAAGAGCAGAAAATTACTAGTCGGGTACCAATTACATTTAAATTCCATGAGTCAATACCACAGCAAGAAATAGAAAATAAGAAGCTGCTACACCAACCTACTTTTATGTGCAATATAATGTTAGTCTACGCATTAGCCTGAACAAGGAAGCGTTAGTTTAAGTGTTGGTCTGATCATTAGCCCAAATGAGAACTAACCATTCCACATGTTAATGTTGACTTGTTGTACATCAGACTAAACATTTGCAGAGGTTGTTATACTGCCCTCTTCAGTCCAGGAGGAATCACGTTGCCAGTGCAGGTAGTAAATCTGTGATACCTTCAGTACTAAAGAAAAACCACTGCACCAGAACCACGGCATTGACTCGTTACCAAAGTGTCTGTTCCTGTGACATCCCTAGTCAGCTGGTGGTCGGTGAGAACCAGCTGACTTTCTCTGACCCTCAAACTTCCAGCGATGAAACTTGTCAGATTTGTTTTTGGGTCTAAAACGATTGATTGTTCAGTTTCTCTTTTGAATAACCGTTGTCTCCTTCTCCTCAGACACCAAAGGGACCCTAAGCTCCACCCATCCACCCCTAACATGTACAGGAAGTACAGCCGGCGCTCCTGGGACATGCAAGTGCGTCTGTGGAGGCGAGCGCTGCACCTGTGGGACCCGCCTACCGAAAACCAGCCGGACGCCATTGACGCAGAGGACCCGGTGGAGCAACTGTAGGTGGAGACCAGTGTGTTTACTTCACAGATCCTCAGTCGCGTTGTGAATTCTCATACATGTTTAAGAAAAGAAATGTATTTAGTTTAATGTGACAAAAGACTGAGAAACAAAAACAGAATTTTTACTCTTTTCTTGTTCAGGTTGTTTAGCCAACGCTAGCATTTAGGCTAACGGCATGATGCAGAAATTCACTGTGAGAAGCTTAACGTCCAGAGCAACTGACTTGGACATTTACGTCCTCCCATACAGCAGCACCCCCCCCCCCCCCCCCAGAACATGTCCATGTCTGAAAGCAGCTGGTCTCTGATTCACTTTTCCTTCTCTGCTCATGTGACGCGTCTCTGGTTTAGGCAGAGTCAGCTGGCGAAGATGACGTCTGGTCTGTGTGAGGACAGAAGACAAAAGCAGAGAGAGAAGGAGTCTCCTCCAGCTTCTGAAGCCTCCTCTGTGTCTCTGTCGGCCGGGACGTCACTTGAGCTTGGAGGACCCTGGACCGTCCCGTTCTCACCGGTAACGTCTCAACTGATTAATGTTCACACGTCATCTTCAGCAGTGGCGTTCTGTTTCCTGCTGGTGATGGTCAACATGTTGTCTCGTGATGAAACATGTTTACACAAAGATGGGAAACATCAGTGTGTTGGTTTTCTTCCTTCAGGAGGCAGAGATGAGCCATCGGCCTCTTCGCTCCCCCCCCGGCCTGAGTGCCTCCCTCAGTAGTCAGCTGACCTCCAAGGACAACATGACCGACTGGCTGCGCCTCCTGCTGGAGGCCGACCATACCCAAGGTTAGGTCATTCAAGTACCTGGGGTCACACGGGTAACCGATGTCCCTCGGTTCATTGGGGTCATTTGGGTAACTGAAGTCACGTGGCATGAGCAGGTCGAGTTCACGCTCTCCGAGCCTGACTGACCTCGGACTCGTGCAGATTTCGTCTGACAGATTTTTGTCTTCTCTTAGATCTGGGTTCTGACGATCAGCAGGTTCCTGTGTTTTCTGACCAGCTCTCCTGGAATCCGTACTGATCTGAAACCAGCGACGTCCATTCGACGGTCCTCGTCATTGAAACTGGACGTGACGGCATTGTGGTCTCGACCTCGTACTGTGATCGCCACTCTGTCGCAGGAACGTGTGTTTGTGGTTTCCGGTACGTTTGTCTTTTTAAGATCGCTGAAGATTGACTGTAACGACAGCAGGGATGTGATTGGTCCTTGACCCTCGTTGCATCGACCCTCCATGGTCTTTTCACAAGGGGTAGGGTCCGAGCATGTGGCTTTAGTTTGCACGTTGTATATTTATTTATGTTGATCACGTCTCACCTGCATCATGTTTTAGTTCTGCACTGATGGAACAGCTGCCAATAGTTTGTACTTGACGTCACTTTTGTGTATTGATCATTTTGTCACATTAGCGCCCCTCTGTGGCTGCCGTTGTCTTTGCTCCACCATCACCTTCATGCTCTGGCTCCTCCTCACCGATATGTTTTTTCTAAAAAACAAAACTCTGATTGTTGGAGGGAGAAGCTGCTACTTTGTGTTGTTGTGAGTTTTCTTTTACTTGTTGTTTTGTGCTGCTCGATTACGAGAGCAAAGCTGAAATATGTGATTAATAAAGATGTAAATAAAGTGTCGTGAATTCAGACTGACCACGTTTCTACTTTGTTATAAAAAGTCAGTTTCATTTCCCCTCAATGAACTTGTCCCTCAGGACATCGTTCATTGAGGGGAAAGAGGAACCGACTGTATTTATATCAGAAGATGATCAAAGACAGTAACTGGTTTATTATAAACTCTAATTTCCCCACATCTTACTTTTATTTAAATAAACTGGTGGAAGTGAGATATTCAAAATGTTACAGCTGCGTTTCTCTTGATGCTTTTAAAATGTCTTTGTATTCAAGAAGCGACTGTTAAACTGCAGGTTGGAAGGTTTTCTCAGACCAAGATCACCCCCTGGTGGCTGGCTGCAGTCACAGTAATGCAATCCTTCTCCATGTTATCAGATGGGACATGGACTAACCTAAAAACAATCAGTACATCAAGGTACATCTTTCTCAGACACAGAAGTGAATATGTGTGTTTTTTGATTTGTATGACTGTTACAAACAGAGGAGACCCCCCCCCCCCCCACCCTCTGTAAATGTTATTTATGAATGCCGCCGCTCACGGGCGCGTGCACGCCGCCTGGTTATTATGAAGTGTGCTCGTTAGCACCGGACGCTGCTCGGAGGTCGGTGCCGGTGCTGCGGTGAGTCCCGGGGCCGCTGCGTCGTCTCTTTGATTCGTTGTGGAGGGTTAGCTGGCGGCGGGCGGAGCGCTGAGAGCGGCTCTTTAATAACAACGTTACTGGGTCAACACACCGAGCACCGCCGCTGTCTGCCGGCCCGCTGCACCCACCGGAGCCGCCTCAGCCTGGAACACCTGCCGTCCGACCAGGTAAGCGAGCCGCCGGGGCTGCCGGGGACGGAGTGCCGGTTCTGTCCGGTGGAAGCTGTCGGGTCCGGGCTGAGTCTCCCGCAGCATCCCCCCGTGTCTCACACGCCGCTCGGAGAACTCGCAGGCCGCCCAGACCTCACAGCATCACCGCCGTTATCACTGTTATCCGCCGGTTCTGGTTGTGTTTGTGCCGTGACTCAGCCCCACGGACGGTTCGGTTCTTCTCAGAAACACCGTGTGAGCGCGGCGGGCCGGAGGAGCGACGGTTCCCCCCCGACAGCTCCACCGATGTTCGGGGTTTGTTTGTGAAATCTGCGGCTAACGCTGCTAGCAGGTCCGTTAGCTGCCGTTAGCAGCTGCGGCTCCTGGACGCAGGCGGAGCGGCCGGTGAGGCTCCGTCAGCCCCGCAGAGCTCTGGGAGCGGAGCGGCCCGGGGCCCCGGAGCCTGTGAGGCGGAGGAGGAGGCTCGGTGCCCGGCTGCAGGTTTGTCTCAGGGAGCAAGATGGCTGCATTTATTGTGCCGACCTTGACAGTAATAACATGACACATTATTTATAAGCAGCTACCGGCCGCTGGGCCGCGGATTCACCGGAGGAGATAAATCACGGATCAGAATTTTCTCCTCTGTTTGAGTCTCAGTTTCAAAATGACACCTCGCATGTATTCGGCTGTGAAACTGGGCGTGTTAGCATCCTTCATTGAAAACAATAGGATCTGTTAGCCACGAGCTAGCAGCAGCAGCCGGAGATGCCCAGCGGCCTCAGTGAGTCCGCGGCTCGGCTCAGGCTGCATCGAGGCCTCGGCTGCCCCGGACCACCTCCATCACTATCATCACCTCCATCACTATCATCACCTCCATCACTATCATCACCTCCATCACTATCATCACCTCCATCACTATCATCACCTCCATCACTATCATCACCTCCATCACTATCATCACTATCATCACCTCCATCACTATCATCACTATCATCACCTCCATTACTACCATCATCACTACCATCACCTCCATCATCACTACCATCACCTCCATCACTATCATCACTATCATCACCTCCATCACTATCATCACCTCCATCACTACCATCACCTCCATCACTATCATCACTATCATCACCTCCATCACTATCATCACCTCCATCACTATCATCACCTCCATCACTATCATCACTATCATCACCTCCATCACTATCATCACCTCCATCACTATCATCACTATCATCACCTCCATCATCACCTCCATCACTATCATCACCTCCATCACTATCATCACCTCCATCATCACCTCCATCACTATCATCACCTCCATCACTATCATCACTATCATCACCTCCATCACTATCATCACCTCCATCACTATCATCACCTCCATCACTATCATCACCTCCATCACTATCATCACCTCCATCATCACCTCCATCACTATCATCACCTCCATCACTATCATCACCTCCATCACTACCATCACCTCCATCACTATCATCACCTCCATCACCTCCATCACTATCATCACCTCCATCACTATCATCACCTCCATCACTATCATCACCTCCATCACCTCCATCACTATCATCACTATCATCACCTCCATCACCATCATCACCTCCATCACCATCATCACCTCCATCACCATCATCACCTCCATCACCATCATCACCTCCATCACCATCATCACCTCCATCATCACCTCCATCACTATCATCACCTCCATCACCTCCATCACTATCATCACCATAATTACCTCCATCACCATCATCACCATCATCACCTCCATCACTATCATCACCTCCATCACCATCATCACCTCCATCACCTTCACCATCATCACCTCCATCACTATCATCATCACCATCATCACCTCCATCACCATCATCACCTCCATCACCATCATCACTATAATTACCTCCATCACCATCATCACCTCATCACTATAATCACCTCCATCACCATCATCGACTCCATCACCTCCATCACCTCCACTACCATTACCATCATCGCCTCCATCACCATCATCACTACTATAAGCTCCATCACTACCATCACCTCCATCACTACACACCTCCATCACTACCATCACCTCCATCACTACACATCTCCATCACTACAATCACCATCATCACCTCCATTACCATCACCTCCACTACCATCACTACTATCCCCTCCACTACCATCACTACACATCTCCATCACTACACACCTCCATCATCACCTCCATTACCATCACCTCCATCACCATCATCACCTCCATCATTACCATAACCTCCATCATCTCCATTACCATCACCTCCATCACATCCATCACTACTATGGCCTCAATCACTACCATCACCTCCACTACCATCACCTCCATCACCATCATCACCTCCATCATTACCATCAACTCCATCACTACGTCACCATCGTCATAACCTCCATCACTACCATCACCTCCACTATGATCACCTCCATCACCTACACAACCATCACCTCCTTCACCATCATAACATCACCTCCATCTCCATCACCTCCATCACCTACACAACCATCACCTCCATCACCATCACCTCCATCTCCATCACCTCCATCACCATCACAACCATCACCTCCATCACCATCACAACCATCACCTCCATCATCATCATAACCATCACCTCCATCACCATCACCTCCATCTCCATCACCTCCATCACCATCACAACCATCACCTCCATCACCATCACAACCATCACCTCCATCACCATCACAACCATCACCTCCATCACCATCACCTCCATCTCCATCACCTCCATCACCATCACAACCATCACCTCCATCACCTACACAACCATCACCTCCTTCACCATCATAACATCACCTCCATCACCATCACCTCCATCTCCATCACCTCCATCACCATCACCTCCATCTCCATCACCTCCATCACCATCACCTCCATCTCCATCACCTCCATCACCATCACAACCATCACCTCCATCACCATCACCTCCATCTCCATCACCTCCATCACCATCACAACCATCACCTCCATCACCATCACCTCCATCTCCATCACCTCCATCACCATCACAACCATCACCTCCATCACCATCACAACCATCACCTCCATCACCATCACAACCATCACCTCCATCATCATCATAACATCACCTCCATCACCATCACCTCCATCTCCATCACCTCCATCACCATCACAACCATCACCTCCATCACCATCACCTCCATCTCCATCACCATCACAACCATCACCTCCATCACCATCACAACCATCACCTCCATCACCATCACAACCATCACCTCCATCACCATCACAACCATCACCTCCATCATCATCATAACATCACCTCCATCTCCATCACCATCATCCCCTCCACAACTATCACTTCCATCACCTCCATCATCATCACAACCCCGCTCGGAGGCTTTAACCGCAGACACATGTTCAACTGAAATAATAATAATATAATCATAGGACAGTCAGGGCCCCTGACTGGAGGGGCCCTGACTGGAGGGGGTCCTGACTGGAGGGGCCCCGGACAGTCAGGGTCCTGACTGGAGGGGCCCTGACTGGAGGGGCCCTGACTGGAGGGGCCCCGGACAGTCAGGGGCCCTGACTGGAGGGGCCCCTGACTGGAGGGGCCCCGGACAGTCAGGGTCCTGACTGGAGGGGCCCTGACTGGAGGGGCCCTGACTGGAGGGGCCCCGGACAGGAGGGGCCCTGACTGGAGGGGCCCCGGACAGTCAGGGTCCTGACTGGAGGGGGCCCTGACTGGAGGGGCCCCGGACAGTCAGAGCCCCTGACTGGAGGGGGTCCTGACTGGAGGGGGCCCTGACTGGAGGGGCCCCTGACTGGAGGGGCCCTGACTGGAGGGGCCCCGGACAGTCAGGGTCCTGACTGGAGGGGGCCCTGACTGTCCGGGGCCCCTCCAGTCAGGGTCCTGACTGGAGGGGCCCCTGACTGGAGGGGCCCTGACCTCCTTTCTGTCAGGAGCTGAAAGTAAATAAGTATATTTACAAGAAGGACGGTTCTTGAGTATTCCCAGTATCTGCCACTGTATATTTGTACTCCCACATTTGATTTGACATTGATCTACACAATACATCATATTACAATAATGTCCACAGATGTAAAATATGTAATTGATGTGACACCTGATTCTTTACAGTTTCTTCTCTGTCATGTTTTACATGTGACTCTTTCACACCTGGTTTGGTTCAGACTTTGAACTAAAAAACTCTTTGGCAGAATTTAAAAAAGTCCAACTGCAACTGGGCAGCACCTGCGTTCAGCTCCGACTTACCGTTATCTGAACGTGTCGTACAACCTGGAAACCGCAGCAAACGTTTTGATATTGACCGAGATCCCGGCGCCAGCGTCTGTTCTGATCAGGTCTGTGATCGTCAGTGATTCACAGCGGAATCGGGAGTCGATCATGAGAATGTGAATCCATCAGTAACATGAACGTCTGCTGGAGATGATTTGGTGATAATTGATTGAACAGTTTGAGGAGCAGCTGGATGTTAATGACTCACCTGTGTCTACCTGCTCTCCAGGTGCGTTGCAGGGGGCAACAGCTCAATGACAATGTCCTTGTGAGAGTGGGCGGGGCTACCTGGCCCTGAGCTGTAAGGAGGAGGAGGAGTCTCAGCCCTTGGCCCACCCCCTCCTCCTCCTGCAACTGACCAAACGGCTGGACGCACAGACGGGCGTGGCTCGCCCCTCCCTCCTCCTCCCCTCTCTTCCCCATTCTCTCCCCCTCCCCCTCCCACCTACTGCACACCTCCCCACCCCATCTCCCTGCTCTGCCCCCCCATCCCTGGCCACCATGCTGTGGTCACGCTGCTGGTGGAAAGCCTGAGGAAGACTCTGGAAGGCGACCCTGCTCAGCCAGGGGACTTCTACCTGGTGAGTCTCTGACACCCCCCCTCACCTGTTCTTAGCCTGTCACATGCCCCGATCACACCTGCTGACAACATCCTGAGAGAACCAATCACAGGTGTAGAACTCTCAGGTCGTCAGCTCACACCTTCACTAACGTGACATCGACACGGATGTGTTTTCATTTTAACACTAAACCGACCTTTGTCCACATTAACAAACCTGAACATGCGTCACATGTCCGTTCATATCGTCTCCTCTGCAGTTGGTTGCTTAGTTACAAGAAATACTATGACCGAACAGTGAAGGTGAAGAGTCAGAGCAGGGATTTCTTTTCTCTGAGCGCCGACGAGGAGGAACTGTAACTGACAGGAAGTGTTAGCGACGCTTTGTGTTCACCGCTGGTAGTCGAGTCATGTGACTGATGAGAACCAATCACGAAGAGAACGTGTCATCGTTTAGTCTCAGTTTCTGTTCAGACTCAAACAGTTTAAGTCTCTGATTTAAAGGCTGAAAAAAAATACAACAATAAAACGTCTCCAGAAAAAACTTTTGTTGGATGATTCGTCAATTTAATTAATTCTTCTTTTAGAAAATTGCATTGAAATTGAAAAGTTGAATTCGGTCTGAGTTGGCATAAAATCACCCTGAGCTAAGGCTGCAGTTCAATCATGTGTCCACTAGGTGTCGCTCCAAGACAAGCTGGTTCCTCTCCTCGACCTCAGTCTTTATTAAATGTTTTGTCGTGTTATTAAAAAGCTGAAGGAACACAAATGCAACCAAGTGTTTAGAACTAGAAAATCTTTTCTGCTTGTTAAAAGCTTTTAAATTTGTTAAATATAAGTTTTAATATCAACAAACATAAAACTAATAGGATTTGTCTGTGAAAGACTCGCACAATTTGTTCAAACCTAGTTCCACATAATAAAGATAAATAGCTGTCGTGCACCATGGCTCAGTAACATTTGATCATATGTAGATTTTATTCAGTAACGTGTGATGTGAAAGAAGACGTGTTGTTGACCTGGTGTCTCTTGTTCTGGTCTTTCAGTCCCTGCTGGACCCCCACACCCTCGCTGAGTGCTGCCCCCCTCATGGCTTGATGCCTGGTGAGTCAAAACAGACAACACTATAATAATATAACAACACAATGATGACATGACATCACTGATCACAAATTGTGTGTGTGTGTGTGTGTGTGTGTGTGTGTGTGTGTGTGTGTGTGTGTGTGTGTGTGTGTGTGTGTGTGTGTGTGTGTGTGTGTGTGTGTGTGTGTGTGTGTGTGTGTGTGTGCGCGCGTGTCCTCAGAGAGCAGCTACTGGCAGCTCTGCCCTCCCTCTAAGTCCGGCCTGCAGGGGGGGTTGCTGAGCTCTAGTTTCCCGCCTGGCCCTGTGCCGTTGGTGCCGCCCGATGCTCACCTGCAGGAGGGGGGCGACCCCCTGGACAGGACCGCCTCTCAGCCTCCGCAGCACCGGCCTCTGGCCCCCAGCACCTCAGCGTCAGAGCTGTCCCTCCCCGGAGCGGCACCGGCAGCACCACCTCCTGCGCCCGGCCTCCCTCCCCCTCCTCCCCCGCCCCCCAAACGCCACTGCCGTTCACTGTCGGTGCCCGAGGACCTGTCCCGCTGCCGTTACACCTGGCGACCCAGCGCGTCACGGGTCTGGACCCCCGTCAGTCGCCAGCAATGCCACGGTGGAGCTGGGGGAGGGGTTACAGGTGGGGGGGCAGGGGTGGGAGGAGGGGTTATAGGGGCAGGTGCAGCTGGGGGCGGAGTATGTCCTCTCCGTGCTCCCAGCTCCTCTCTGAACTCGTCGCTGCACTCCTCGTCCAGCCCCACCTTCTTCAGCCTGGCGCTGTCTCCGGACTCGCCGCTGCCCTGGAGCTTCCCCTGGGATGCTAGTGAGGCAGCGGCAGGGGGCGGAGCCTGCTGCTGCTTCTTTCCCTCCCCCTCCTCCTGCTCCTCCTCACCCTCTCCCCTCCACCCGCCTCCCCCTCCTCAGAGGCGTTTCTCTCTCTCCCCCGTGCTCATCAGAGACTCTGCAGCCTCCACCTTCCTGCCTCCACTTCCCGTGCCGAGCCAGGCGGCGCCGCCTCCGCCAGGTGGCCCCACGCCTGTCGGGGCGGCTGTGGGGGGCCCAGTGCCCGCATCGCCATCCTCAGCCTGCAGCACGCCGTCGTCTCTGCGACGTAGCCTGCCACCACAGCTACCGCGCTGCCACTCGCAGCCATGCGACCTGCTGCTGCTCAAACCAGGTTTGAAGAGACGGCGAGACCCCGACAGACCGTGCGCCCGACCCGTCCTCGACTTCACCAAGATGACTCAGGTACGGCCGAGCAATCGCACACAGTGTGACGGATTCTATATTATTGATTTATTCACAAACATCTGATCAGTTTCTCAGTTTTAATCTCGGTGTTTTTATTTAATATCTTTGGTCTGATTTATTTGAACCACTTAAATCATTTCTCTCCTCTCTCTTATTGATCGATGTAAATACAGATTCTTAGTTTTTTCTTGACCCTCCTCCTGTCATCCCTGCAGACCCGCAGCATCGACCCGCAGTGTCTGGAGCGTGGCGGCGGCAGGCTGGCCTGCGGCGGGGACGTCTGCATGGGCATGGAGTCCTTCATGGGCGACTTCCGGCGCTCCTGCTCTCCAGCCGAGTGCCTGGGCAGGACCAGCATCGGGCCCCTGAGCGAGAGCGATGAGGAGTGCCGCGAGGACGACGATGACGACGAGGGGGAGGAGGAAGCGGACGAGCGCGAAGCGGCGCAGCAGGCGGTGTTTGAGAGGGATTGTACAGAACTCGACTTGAACTTAATAGAAGAAAACTGACGTCTTTGTAAATGGAAGGCTGTTCTCTGTTTCACTTCTTTAGTTTTATTTTGAAAGTATCCGAACCCCTTGCCCATTCCTGGACTACCCTCATCTCAACACTCTACGCCTCCTTGCCACCAATCAGCAAGGCTCTCAGGAACAACACCTCTCATTGGATGAGCTGAGGTTAAGGAAGCTGACAACAGTGATGATGTGACGCCGCCACTTTTGAACCCTCTGCTGTTTAAATTGGAAAACCAGGAAGTTAGAGGTGAAACTCTGGTCGCCTGCGATGAACGGAAACCTCGACACTCTGAGTCCCAGTCTGCAAATTGTCCTCCAAAAGATTAACTTCTGCTTCACCTGACGCCGCTCTCACGCCATCGTTAAGGTCCATATCTCTGACTGGACTCAGACTGTCAGGTGTCCATCAGCGGCTCTGCCTCCTGGCGTCCAGGTGTCTTCCAGCACATAGCAACTGAGAAACACGTTAGTCTGATGAGGCTCCACACTGCACCGCCAACCCGACACGCCATCGTTACTTCAACGCAACACAAACCGAGACATGGTCAGGATTTAAAGGGTCAGTTCAAATCACAAACAATTTAAGATAACATTTAAATACATCAATTTCAACTCAAGTTGCAGTTCCAGTTTAGTCGTCAAATTTTAGTTAATGACTTTTTTTCCACAACAAAGAAAGAAAAAGATAAACCAGAGCAAAAGTTTGATGAAATGTTCTTTGTGTATATTATTTAATTTTTGTTCCTCAAAACTATTTTCATCACAGTTCTCGTGTTCTACTGGTTTTATTTAAACTAAAATACAAACACTAATGAATTATTTCAGCAGCAGAAAAACTGTGAATTCAGAATAAAATATGATCACGTCTCTTTTAAAACCTTCGTTATGAGGGTGAAGAACAAAAAGAGTACGAATGAGGCTTCAAGCGTCTGATTGGTTGAGCTCAGTCGACACAGATTTAACATAATGATAATATAAACTTTATTTATACAACACTTCTCTAAAAAATAAGAGAAAGAAAAGCAGCTCAATGAAATAAACAGGAAAAAATAAAACATGTTAAACTTTACGTGTGTAACAAGTGAACTGAGCCCTCGAAGATGAATATTAATTAATACATAACAAGTGAAGTCGCTTGTGTTGATCAGTTATAATCAGTTATTCTGATTTAACAGTAAAATGATCTATTGATCAGTTTTGATTCAATACTAAATAAAACATGTTGATCATCATTTTAATCTTTAACTTTATTTATAACAATAAATACATAAACCACAACTCTCACCTGTTAAAACAACTGCATGTCTCAGTCATGTGACCTTGGCGTAGTGATGCGTTCAGGTTAGCTGGTGCGTTGTTGTGTCATCCCATCAGGTGACACTGAGGGCAGGTAGCCACTGATGCTGTTGTTCACCTGAGTGTTGTCACATTCCCACCTCACTACAAATACCCACTGTGTGTGTGTGTGTGTGTGTGTGTGTGTGGTCATGTGACTTGTGTCCAGATTTAATCCAGATTGTCATTTATGCTCCGCAGTCACATGTTAAAGTTTAAACCAAATTTAACACAAATTCCAACTAAATATCCAGAAACATTAAGGAAATGCAAACTGTTGCACGCATCTTAAAACCTCTGTTGCATGAAGATGAGGATTTGTTTTGTTGAGATAAAACTGTCGATGAGGTGATTTTTTTAAAATTATTTTTCTTAAGCTGCAGGTAATGAAACCAGTTCAGTTCAGATCACATCTCCTCAAACATAGGACAACTCAAATTTCTGACCTGCCATGAATCTGATGAAAGGCTCAACGTTTGTTGAGGTGGTTTAATAAGGCGTCATTGTGAATATCAGAAAATAAATAATATCTTAATTTGAGAAGCGTAAACGAACTTTTATGTGTTTTATTGAAAAAAAGCCGTCTGTGTTAAAGTGAAGACGAGTACGTTCAGAGTCTGATCAGAGAAAACGTTACAACTTTCTTAATCTGGATTTAATCTCGACGCTGAGGATTCACAGAACCACTGGGTGTGATTGTGACTGAAAACAGATGAAAGTCGTGTGATTTTTACGAGAGAACAAATACTACACGTTAAAGGTTTTGAACATTTTTCCTGCGTTGGTGCTGTTGACAGCTGCGTTAAGGACAACGTGGCTTCTTCTTTTACATGTTTGAGATTCTTCACATTCCTGCTGATCAAATCAGATTAATTTCCTTTTTTCCAAACTACCATTTTATTTCCTTACCTGCGGCCTGCGTTCAGATAATCCATCACAGTTGCTCTTTGGAGGTTGTATTTTAGTTTCTGTACATTAGTGTTTTTATCACGTGGTGAGACGGTTGAAACTTCAGACGTCTCTTTAGTGATGCAGTCATTTAGAGAAGCTTCTAAAAAATTATTCAGAGACAATTCAAACTTTATTCCAGAAGACAATCAACAGGAACATTACAAAACAAATGTACACACAGCCGCTGTAACACACACAAACTGACTCTGTCCCAGTGACACACACAAACTGACTCTGTCCCAGTGACACACAGATTATGTCACTTATTATTCACATAATGTCCCCATTACACACATTTAGATATAATGTCCCCATTACACACATTTAGATATAATGTCCCCATTACACACAGAAACAAACACAATGCCCCCAACCTGGACCATTATAAAAAACAATCAGATTTCAAATTGTCCCTGAATGCACCAAAAATACTGCGACATGTGTTTGGCCAAAAAGAACTAAATCAATGTAAATGTGACTGTGATGGATTATCATCTTTTTAGTTTGGCGATTTAACTGTAAAATTTCCCCATGATTTTTTTTAAAGAGAAAAATTAACGTAGCTAAAGTTGGGATTGTTCATGTCGTAGTGAGATGTGACGATGTTTGATCTGACGATAGAAAACAGAGCGTAGGTTGTCTGTGTGACAATCTTGTTTAAAAAAACTAAAGGATTAATTTGCTCAGATTTATATAAGAATTAAGAAATACAAACTGAATTTAAAGAAGAAGAACTGTCCCAGCAAAACACATACACACATGTTGTCATAGGACACCTTTGGGGACCCAGACCTGCATTAATTTCCTGGAGGTTTAACTCAACTTTAACCTGTCCCCACATGTGGCCTATGACAGAGATCACACACTGATCCACCCCCCTCTCCATCCGCCCCCATGTTCGTAGGTTTGTTTCTGCAGATCAGTCCATTACACCCAGCATACGCCTTAACTGAACATATTCTACTATTCTGTAAATCAAAATGTTCAAAAGAAAAAAAGGTAAAGACAAAACTAACGGAGAAGAAATGGAAACGTGTACTGTAGCTGTTAAATTTTTAGTCCTTCTGTTGGTTATCTGCTGTTTTTTCTTAATATTTCTAATCTGAGCGCGGCGAGATGTCGTGATGATGATGATGAACACATCGTGTTTAGGAGAAAAAATAAAAAGCTTCAGGAGGAGGATGAGCGGTCGTGTACAAAGTTAGCGCAGAGACTCGGACATCTCTCGTCTTTTAGAAATGTTTTTTATTGTATGTGATTAAAAGGAAAAAACAATATGGCAATTTGAAAAGCAGTTTGTGAATAAATTAAGTTTAATGAGAATTATTTTACAAAGAAAGAAGAAAACTGGCGTCCTGTCCTTCTTCTCATCGCTCAAATCAAATCTTCACGAGTTCACTTCTAATGTACAGTACTTAATCTTTCTACAATGAAAACAAGAACAAACACTGGTTCTTTATGTTAAACTGTGACCCCGCCCACCACCAATATGCAACCACAGGATTGGACGCTGCTGTTTTGCTACAAAAATAAATGACGCTAGCCTTGTTTTGTAGCTACGGCCCCTGCAGCGCCCCAGCTGGCAGCGGCTGTAACTACAAAACAAGGCTAGACCAAAAAAAGTTGTCCAAACACAATTGCGTGTCACGTAAAATTCATTCAAACAAGATTTTTTTGAGAAAGTGACTTTCTCTCATCTCACTGATGTTTGTTCAAGTGTTTCTGATCAGTTTGGTTTGAATCAGTTATTTGATGATATAAAAACGGGCTGAGACGTGATGATTGACAGCTGAGACTGACTCAGGATTGGTTGAACAGATTTATATAAATAAATCTTTGTGGTGGAGATAAAAATGTTATCAACAAATACTTTAAAATCAACTTCACACAGGCGAGTTCATTAGATTTTACCAGCTGTAGCTAGCTACAAATAAGCTAGCATTAGCTCTACATTGAAACTGTTCAACAACAGTTTAGTATTGTGTTTCTTATTCAACAAACCTTCATCCGTTTATACCAAAATACATTCACTTCATTTCATAACACATGAAACGGAAATAAACCAAATATAAAGTTTATTATATAAACAGTTACATTTAAAAATCAAAGTGCAAGAAAAGAATCAGCTTCACGTTCCCTCATCTATCAAAGATATGTTTCACAAACAAGATGGTTCACTCTGATCTCTGGTAAGTTTAACACCATACATTAAATACCTCATGAGTCATAAAGTTATTATAAATGTTGAAGGAATATTTTTGTGATCTGAGCGTCACTGTTTCACTCTGATTCATCACATGACAAGTGAATTATTAAAATAAAATTGGTTTCATGTTCCCTCAGTAAAACTGAAACTACAGACGTGTGAACAGCTGCTTCAGTTGTTCTCTGTGGTGCTGATCTCTGAGGTCGAGCTGCTCCCCTCCGGACCCTCGCTGGTCGAGGACAAAGAGGTAATAGCTGGGGCCGAGGTGACATTGATCGGGACAACCCTCTCCTTCCCATCGCTAAGGGGCCCCTCCCTGGGCGCCTGGATCTGCAGCCGGCCTCCCGCCAGGGAGCAGCTGACAGTCTCAGGGTCAACGCCGTGTGGCAGGTCGAACTCCTGCCTGAACTCCTGACACCTGTACGAGTAAGAGCCCTTCCCGTCATCCTGCTTCTTCTCCGTCCTGCCGCTCACCCTCAGCTTCCTGCCCACCTGTTTGACTGACAGCTCCTCCGGGGTGAACTCCTTCGTGTCCAGGCTGAGGGCGAAGCGGCTGCCATCCCTCCCCAGGTCCTGGAAGGCGATGGGCATGAAGACGCCCTTAGAGCAGGAGCTGTTGTCGATCTCGTCGAAGATCTTCTGGTGCAGCCTCTCCATGTGCTCGATGCTCTGCTTCACCTCCTGCATGTGGCGGATCATCTCCTGCTCCATGTGGTAGAAGAGTGGCCGGGTCTCGGGCCACAGGCTGCGGATGGGCCAATGCAGGTCCAGGAAAGGCCTCATGGTGACGGGGGACGGCTGGAAGACGCTGGGACACAACATCCTGAGGTCTGTTGATCTCAAGTTCTGGTTTTAGATCAGCAACTTCGGTCTCGAGTCTGTTTGTCTGTCTGATGTCCTGCCTCTCTGCTGGTTTTATATATACACACAGCGCCGGAAAGTTCCAGCAGTGTGTGTGTGTGTGTGTGTGTGTGTGTGTGTGTGTGTGTGTGTGTGTGTGTGTGTGTGTGTGTGTGTGTGTGTGTGTGTGTGTGTGTGTGTGTGTGTGTGTGTGTGTGTGTGTGCACAGTCTAAATGCAGCTGGTATTCCTGCAGCCTGCTGCCACATGCCAACACATCTCAGCTTTGTTCTATTTCTGCTGCAGGATTCTGTCATAGTCTTTATAAAGCAGGTGAACACACACGTCTGTTTGTTGGAGAACAAAATGAATTCACTGAAACTCAACCAGAGGCCTGAACTACGAAGAGACTTCAACACATCCAATAACAATCAAAGTCAGGCTAAGTGGTCACATGACTCTGGTTATCAACTTGTTAAGTTAACTCAGGTTTTCTTCATCAAGATCTGAGTGCATGCACATGAAAGGGGCGGGGTTTACTGTGTATGACCAATCACAGACATGGACAGTTTGACTGACAGCAGAGCCTCATATTTCACAACGAATATCAAACTGTTCTGTGACCACGAGATCTGAATCTGTAGTTTATTAACAAGACGTGTGGAAGTGAAGTGAAGAAGCCTCTTGAAGAGAAACGTTTGAATCCCATGATTTGGACCCTGACTCTGAGGACACACACTGTCTCTGAGGACACACACTGTCTCTGAGGACACACACACTGACTCTGAGGACACACTGTCTCTGAGGACACACACACACTGACTCAGAGGACACACACTGTCTCTGAGGACACACACTGACTCAGAGCATTTGGTGTTTTGTTGACAGGATGAGTCTGGAGAGATTGAGATGTTCTGGGTGAGTTAGAGATCAACTGAACCAACCAGACGTTGATTTAAACTTCCCTTATCCGTCCCTTTAAGGAGAGTGTGCACCACACAACAGTGGAGAGTCACTGTGGTCAGTGTTCGAGTCCCAGAGAGGGGGGGGGGGCTGTCACAAGGTAAATCTGGAAACTATCCGTCCCCTAATAAACGTTTATTTCACAGGATGAAGCTACTTAAAGGATCAAAGTATTAAAGTATGTGTGGTTCTCCTCCGCTGACGCTCCCAGTACATCGGTACCAGTAAGTGAAGCAGATGCACTTTGCTCCTATGGGTCAGTTGGTTATGTTTGACCAATAGAGTTTTATCACAACTTTATCGTCTAACCACAAACTATTAATAATTTAATATAACTAACTAAAAGTGTAATGTAGAATGACATTAGATGACATGTTAGACACTTACAGTAACATGTGAAATGTGAGCAGCTGACAGATGTTTCCAGCTGCAGAGGTTGACCTGCAGGGCGGGGCCCACACCGGCAGTCCGACAGGAAAACATCCAAATAAGGCTGGAGGAAGTGATGACGTAGCTGGAAGCTGGCCATGTGACGTAGCGCCAATAACAGCTGAGCGGAGCTGTGACGCGTGCTTGGGGTTTCCGGTCATGGCGGCTGTCTGTGCTTCTGTCTATCGTTCGCCGGCCGCGGTCCAGCGGACAGGCCGCGGCGCCGGGCCGAGCTCCGGACTGAAGCTGCAGCATGAGGCGCAGAGAGCGGAGCAGCTTCCGGGTTCGGACCGGTGTGCACGCTCACCGCTCGGTCCATATTTGGGCTTCCTCCGCGCCATATTTGGGAGCATACGTCACGCAGGAGTGTCTATAAAGCGCGAGCTTCATTCACAAAGTGTCACAACATGACACGTTCACTGGACGCTGGGATTCCGCAGCTCCGCGTCCTGCACTAAACATCCCACACTTCTCCACCCGGAGCTGTCGAGCCTCCAGCGTTGGCTTCCTCCGAGCCGCACGGCCCGCAGCAGCGTCCGCCCCGACTCAGCGCCTCTCCGCCCGGCTCAGGAGCGGGGAGCGGCTCGGTCCTCCCGCAGGAACAGCTCGGAGCTCCGCGGCTCCTCTTCCGCCGCCTCCAGCCCTTCCTCCTCCGCAGAGATGGCAGCGACCAAAGCGGAGCTGCTGCTGTCCGCCCGGCAGATCTCTGACCCGCTGAGCGGCTTCCTGCCGCCGCTGTCCCCGCTGGACGGCTTCCACAAGCTGGAGGAGCTGCACATGCTGCTGCAGAACGCCGCGGCCGCAGCGGAGGCAGCCGGGGAGTACGGAGGTGAGGAGCCACGAGAGTGGGGGGCAGAGGGGGGGCAGAGGGAGGAGAGAGGGGGGACAGAGGGAGGAGAGAGGGGGGACAGGAGCTGGGACAGAGGGGGGCAGAGGGAGGAGAGGAGCTGGGACAGAGGGGGGGCAGAGGGAGGAGAGAGGGGGGGGAGAGCTGGGACAGAGGGAGGAGAGAGGGGGGACAGGAGCTGGGACAGAGGGGGGAGAGAGGGGGGAGAGCTGGGACAGAGGGGGGACAGAGGGGGGAGAGAGGGGGGACAGGAGCTGGGACAGAGGGGGGACAGAGGGAGGAGAGAGGGGGGACAGGAGCTGGGACAGAGGGGGGGAGAGAGGGGGGAGAGCTGGGACAGAGGGGGGCAGAGGGAGGAGAGAGGGGGGAGAGAGGGGGAGAGGAGCTGGGACAGGAGCTGGGACAGAGGGGGGAGAGAGGGAGGAGAGAGGGGGGGGAGAGGAGAGAGGGGGGGCAGAGGGAGGAGAGAGGGGGGGAGAGAGGAGGAGAGAGGGGGGGGAGAGGAGAGAGGGGGGGCAGAGGGAGGAGAGAGGGGGGACAGAGGGAGGAGAGAGGGGGAGAGGAGCTGGGACAGGAGCTGGGACAGAGGGAGGAGAGAGGGGGAGAGGAGCTGGGACAGAGGGGGGAGAGAGGGGGGACAGAGGGAGGAGAGAGGGAGGAGAGAGGGGGGACAGGAGCTGGGACAGAGGGGGGCAGAGGGAGGAGAGGAGCTGGGACAGAGGGGGGGGCAGAGGGAGGAGAGGGGGGGGGGAGAGCTGGGACAGAGGGAGGAGAGAGGGGGGACAGGAGCTGGGACAGAGGGGGGAGAGAGGGGGGAGAGCTGGGACAGAGGGGGGACAGAGGGGGGAGAGAGGGGGGACAGGAGCTGGGACAGAGGGGGGACAGAGGGAGGAGAGAGGGGGGACAGGAGCTGGGACAGAGGGGGGAGAGAGGGGGGAGAGCTGGGACAGAGGGGGGAGAGAGGGGGGACAGGAGCTGGGACAGAGGGGGGACAGAGGGAGGAGAGAGGGGGGACAGGAGCTGGGACAGAGGGGGGACAGAGGGAGGAGAGAGGGGGGACAGAGGGGGGAGAGGAGCTGGGACAGAGGGAGGAGAGAGGGGGGACAGGAGCTGGGACAGAGGGGGGAGAGAGGGGGGAGAGCTGGGACAGAGGGGGGACAGAGGGGGGAGAGAGGGGGGACAGGAGCTGGGACAGAGGGGGGACAGAGGGAGGAGAGAGGGGGGACAGAGGGGGGAGAGGAGCTGGGACAGAGGGAGGAGAGAGGGGGGACAGGAGCTGGGACAGAGGGGGGAGAGAGGGGGGAGAGCTGGGACAGAGGGGGGACAGAGGGGGGAGAGAGGGGGGACAGGAGCTGGGACAGAGGGGGGACAGAGGGAGGAGAGGGGGGGAGAGCTGGGACAGAGGGGGGCAGAGGGAGGAGAGAGGGAGGAGAGAGGGGGGACAGAGGGGGGAGAGGAGCTGGGACAGAGGGGGGCAGAGGGAGGAGAGAGGGGGGACAGAGGGAGGAGAGAGGGGGAGAGGAGCTGGGACAGAGGGGGAAGAGAGGGGGGACAGAGGGAGGAGAGAGGGGGGACAGGAGCTGGGACAGGAGCTGGGACAGAGGGGGGAGAGAGGGAGGAGAGAGGGGGGACAGAGGGAGGAGAGAGGGGGGGAGAGGGAGGAGAGAGGGGGGACAGAGGGAGGAGAGAGGGGGGGCAGAGGGAGGAGAGAGGGGGGACAGAGGGGGGAGAGGAGCTGGGACAGAGGGGGGAGAGAGGGGGGACAGAGGGAGGAGAGAGGGGGGACAGGAGCTGGGACAGAGGGGGGCAGAGGGAGGAGAGGAGCTGGGACAGAGGGGGGACAGAGGGAGGAGAGAGGGGGGGGAGAGCTGGGACAGAGGGGGGGCAGAGGGAGGAGAGAGGGGGGGGAGAGCTGGGACAGAGGGAGGAGAGGAGCTGGGACAGACGGGGGGCAGAGGGAGGAGAGAGGGGGGGAGAGCTGGGACAGAGGGAGGAGAGAGGGGGGGCAGAGGGAGGAGAGAGGGGGGACAGAGGGAGGACGAGAGGGGGGACAGGAGCTGGGAGAGAGGGGGGACAGAGGGAGGAGAGAGGGGGGACAGGAGCTGGGACAGAGGGGGGAGACAGGGAGGAGAGAGGGGGGGAGAGGGAGGACAGAGGGAGGACGAGAGGGGGGACAGGAGCTGGGACAGAGGGGGGGCAGAGGGAGGAGAGAGGGGGGACAGAGGGAGGAGAGAGGGGGGACAGGAGCTGGGACAGAGGGGGGAGACAGGGAGGAGAGAGGGGGGGAGAGCTGGGACAGAGGGGGGAGACAGGGAGGAGAGAGGGGGACAGGAGCTGGGACAGAGGGAGGAGAGAGGGGGGACAGGAGTTGGGACAGAGGGGGGAGAGAGGGGGGACAGAGGGGGGAGAGAGGGGGGACAGGAGCTGGGACAGAGGGGGGCAGAGGGAGGAGAGGAGCTGGGACAGAGGGGGGACAGAGGGAGGAGAGAGGGGGGACAGGAGCTGGGACAGAGGGGGGGCAGAGGGAGGAGAGGAGCTGGGACAGAGGGGGGGCAGAGGGAGGAGAGAGGGGGGGAGAGCTGGGACAGAGGGGGGGCAGAGGGAGGAGAGAGAGAGAGGGAGGAGAGATGGGACAGAGGGGGGACAGAAGGAGGGGGGGAGAGGAGCTGGGAGGTGAGGAGCCAGGAGAGGGGGGACAGAGGGAGGAGAGGCGCTGGGACAGAGGGAGGAGAGGAGCTGGGACAGGAGCTGGGACAGAGGGGGGAGAGAGGGAGGAGAGAGGGGGGGCAGAGGGAGGAGAGAGGGGGGGAGAGCTGGGACAGAGGGGGGGCAGAGGGAGGAGAGAGAGAGAGGGAGGAGAGATGGGACAGAGGGGGGACAGAAGGAGGGGGGGAGAGGAGCTGGGAGGTGAGGAGCCAGGAGAGGGGGGACAGAGGGAGGAGAGGCGCTGGGACAGAGGGAGGAGAGGAGCTGGGACAGAGGGGGACAGAAGGAGGAGAGGGAGGAGAGGCGCTGGGACAGAGGGAGGAGAGGAGCTGGGACAGAGGGGGGAGAGGAGCTGGGACAGAGGGGGGAGAGGGAGGAGAGGAGCTGGGACAGAGGGGGGACAGAGGGAGGAGAGGAGCTGGGACAGAGGGAGGAGAGGAGCTGGGACAGAGGGAGGAGAGGAGCTGGGACAGAGGGGGGACAGAAGGAGGAGAGGGAGGAGAGGAGCTGGGACAGAGGGGGGACAGAAGGAGGAGAGGGAGGAGAGGAGCTGGGACAGAGGGAGGAGAGGAGCTGGGACAGAGGGAGGAGAGGAGCTGGGACAGAGGGGGGACAGAGGGAGGAGAGGAGCTGGGACAGAGGGGGGCAGAGGGGGGAGGGGAGTTGTTCCTTATGGAGAAAAATGATGTTTGATAAATTAAGTTTGATTTAAACTGATGATGAAGAGTTTATTATTATTGTAAATAATAATAATTATAAATGTAACATCAATAATAAATAAATAAATAATTGTTGCTGTTAATAGTGATAATAAACAAAGGAATGATGATGCTAACAGTCAGCTGACTAGCTCCACCCCTCTCAGGTGTTCAGGTCTGCTTCCTGTTTCCTGACCTCCTCTTCTTCTTCTCTCAGATTCTCTGTTGGAGTTCCCGGACCTCCCCCCTATCACCCCCCGACTCCCCCCTCTGGCCTACAGTGGTCGTTTCACCTTTGAACCCTCCAGCGGTGGCAGTGCCCTCTGGGCGGAGCCTCTGCTCAGCCTGTTCACGGGGTTGGTCAGCATGGCAGCTCCTCCCCCTGCAGCCAGCAGCCTCTCCACCCCTTCATCGTCAGTGACATCATCATCGCTGTCCCAGCAGAGCTTCACCTGTGTCTCTGCTGACGTGGCCTCGGTCTTCTCCGCCACGCCGACGTACATCTCTTCTGTCGGCTCCGACCTCCCCCCCCCCCCGCGCCGACCCCCAGAACTTCCAGCCACATGGCCCCCCTCCTGCCTACCCCGCCTCCAGGCTCGAGCCGCCCTCCCTGGCGGTGCAGGTGCTCCCGGACTACCTCCTGTCGCAGCACGACGACGATCTGGGTCTGAACCAGGACCAGAAACCCGTGCTGCCGCAGACCCTGAACCCTCAGCTCACGCCGCTGTCCACCATCAAAGCCTTCTCCTCGCAGATCCAGACACAACCTCATGGCTCCGCCTACCAGCTCACCAAGTCCAGTCGGATCAGGAAGTCCCCTGTGAGCAGGCAGTGCAAGACTCCACCTCACGAGCGTCCGTACGCCTGCCCCGCCGACGGCTGTGAGCGCCGCTTCTCCCGGTCCGATGAACTGACACGTCACGTGCGTGTGCACACAGGCCAGAAGCCGTTCCAGTGCCGCATCTGCATGCGAAGCTTTAGCCGCAGTGACCACCTGACCACGCACATCCGCACGCACACCGGAGAGAAGCCGTTCGCTTGCACCGAGTGTGGACGCAAGTTCGCCCGCAGTGACGAGCGCAAGCGTCACTCCAAGATCCACCAGAGACAGCGAGAACGCAAGACTGACAGGAGCTCCGCCTTTTCTGCCCCCCTCCCCGTCACAACACCACCCGCCTACTCCTCCCCTCACACCTCCTTGCCCTGCTCCTCCTACACCTCCTCCGCTCACAGCTCGCCCTCCCTCTCCAACTCGCTCTTCCCCTCCTCCCTCTGCATGCAGGCAGCCTCCCCCTGCTTCACCTCCCCCTCCTCCCCCCACCTGTATGCCTCCTCCTGCTCGTCGCCGACAGCGAGTCCTCGGTCGGAGCTCCCCTCCCCCCACAGCTCCAACCTCTGCTGACAAACAGCAAGTCTGCCGTGACCTTTGACCTCAGACTGAAACTTTGACATGAACAACGCTTTTCACACAAAAACTTTATTTTTGTGTTCGTCCAGTGTTGACGAGGTCAAAGGTCGATAATTGTGTGCAGCAGAGCAGCCGACACGTGGCTGAGATAAACTTCTGAGTTGAGTTTGAGAGTCCGTCAGAAAATCTGAACCAAACTTTAATCTTCAGCACAAAAAACTCTGGACCAAACTTCAGAAAGAAAACTGCAGAATTTAGAGACTTGATGCTCTGTGATTGTGTTTGTAAATGAAGTTTACACGTAGCGTTGTGTTCATTCATGAAGTTTTTACCTACTGAGTAGGTCAGTGTTATATACTGAACATGTTTCTACTTCAAAGAGACAAGAATAAAACGTCTAAATCCAGTTGGTGCTTGTATTTTGACATTTAACATCCTCTCTGTGAGTTTCTGGAGCTTTTGATGGTATCACATGGTTTTCATCAAACTGTCGATCTCATCAGGGTCAGACGATGTTTGAATGAAGTCGGGTAAATATGAAATCTAAACATGAAACTGATTTTAATATTTGATGTCACAACAAAATCTGATGAAAATAATGAAGATAAAACAAAGTTTAAAAGTTCAAAAAGTCAAAGTTTTAAATTGCAATCTGCAGATTGTAGAGTTTTAATGAACACACACCTTCATCTAAAACATGTTTATCTTTACATTATGAGGATGAAAAGGTAGGTCCCCACAACAACCCCAAAACACACACACACACACACTTCTATTTCACGTGGACCAAACCAATTGTCTCCACTCTGCAGGGTGTGTAAGTCACACTGGTCCTCACAAAGATAGAAGTAGAAATACACACACACACACACTCCAGTCTGGCCTGCCGTTCCTGTCCGTTGACTTATTATGTCACAGTACACAATCACACACACACTCACACACTCACACACTGTCTGGGCGTCCCGCCAGTTAAGAGGAGGCCGGCCAACAGGAAGCTCCTTGTAGGGGCATCAGGAAGTCCACTGCTCAGACAGGAAACACCATATTTAGTCTTTAGTCAGTTTTCCTGCAGTGTTCTCACACACACACACAGACACACACACACACAGACACACACATACAAACAGACACTGGGTCTACAGGAAAAGTTCAGTGAGTAGTTTTTGTGTCACATGTGATTGTTTGTTGTTGTGTGTTTGACAACATAAATGAAACACTTGTTTTTCCGGTGCTAGCTAAGTGACCCTGAACATTTCCACATTCTGCCCTCAGTGAATCATGGGTAGCAGATTGGTGGGAGGTGCGTTCGACTCTGCACAGCTCTGACTTCACGTCATGCTTGCTGGTTCAACTGTTTCCACACTGGTTCAGGTGCTGCAGCTGGAGAACATCTGTGCAGTCGGACTCTAGCAGGCTGGTTCCTGTGAAATTTGAAGGTCATGTGACACGGTAACCTTTGCAGCGCTGGAAACAGTCGGACAATAATTCTAACCAGAATGCATCACATTAAGTCAGCGCAACGCAGAGACACATAAAGTCGCTGAACTAAATCTGAGTGAGAAGTGTGTACGAGAAGAGGATTCCTGCGATGCTGGAGGCTGCAGTTTCAGGACCCTGTGGTTTTTGGGACAGCGCCACCTAATGTTATCAAATTGGAGGAGGACCGCATGCGATGGATGACGTACAGAGTGAGATAAATGTGTGAGAGTTCAGTTTTATTTGTTTAATGTTAGTAAGAGTAATAGTTTCCATAATTACACAGCAAAGTTATTTTTAGCTAACTGAAGTGTGAGTAGAGCTATTTGTAAAAAAAGTAATATCCCCTTTTTCCTTCCTTTTTAAACAGCCCCTGAGTTTTGCGCTCCATTAAAACTCCATTAAAAAAGCATCAATTGAATCATTGTCGAATCCATTTAATTTAAAGGGTTTATTTAGAGCACTACACGACTGAAATATGACCTGTTATATGTAAAATACTGTGTTGACAAAGGTGACTCTGTCCATTCCTCCACTGGACATGCTGAAGGTCCCGGGTTCGAGTCCGGGCGGAAACAATGTTTTGGACAAGTGGAAAACGTGTAAAACATTTAGACTTTGAAAACTTAGTGAACTATTTTCAACCTGACACGTAACGATTATGTAGCTTAAACAAAACTTCCCTTATCATATCATATTCATAGATATGAACTTTGGTGATAATGTTTCACATATTTTTCCGTGTCATCACTTTAAAACGCCACCAGACTGTCAGCTAAATATAACATAACATTTTGGTGAATTTATTGAACCATCACTCCTTGTTGCTATAGCCGTTTCCTTGAGGTGTTGTTAAGTGAAGCTGACGCTAATTAACAGGTGCAGCAGGAACAGAAAAGCACAGAAGAAGAAACGTGACGTACTTATCTGCCCATCATTTATCTGGTCCTTCATCAAACTCTCTTTCCTTTGTTAGATAACACAACTCACATGTGTAAAAGTGTTACTGACATCGATATATGCTGTAGTTTGTTCTTCTTCAGTCGCTGTATTTGAATGAAGAGTTAAGGAATAGAGACAGATCTGAAGAGGTTACAGTGCCAAAATGCTCAGTGGCCGGGAGGCGCATTACACCTGTAGTGGTTTAGCACTACCATAGAGAATGAATGGGAAACGGTTTCGGGTCGTGGAAGCAAAACAGGTCCTGGCTCCCGCGCGGGCTTTATGCATCTTTGACTTTCCAGGTTTATGTATTGGATTAATTTTACTTTAATCTTAAATCTTAAACCAAAACTACATATTAATTCTTGTTTTTCCTGGTATTTATCTTAAAAATTAAGATTTTGACTTCACTCAACACCGATAATAGACACAAACTCTTCAGGTCTTTATTTATGATTTATTTGAGACCTCAGTGAAACTTCCATCACAAAATTAATGTTTACTTGTATGACCTCATGAGTATGAGGTCAACATAAGATAAGATACGATAAGAAGTCGCAGAATGTCCCACAATGGTGAAATTCGCATTAGTTGACATAATAGTGTAGTTATGAGTGAAACATCTTAACATCTGTGACACAGGCCGTGACAGTGTCCTGTCCATCTTCTCATTTCACCAAGACGTTTGCAACAGTTTTCAATTTACAAGGGAAGCACAGTGTCAGTTGGTACTTCAGATTGTGTGGTGGGTACTGTGTCAGTTGGTACTTCAGATTGTGTGGTGGGTACAGTGTCAGTTGGTACTTCAGATTGTGTGATGGGCACAGTGTCAGTTGGTACTTCAGATTGTGTGATGGGTACAGTGTCAGTTGGTACTTCAGATTGTGTGGTGGGTACTGTGTCAGTTGGTACTTCAGATTGTGTGCTGGGTACTGTGTCAGTTGGTACTTCAGATTGTGTGGTGGGTACACTGTCAGTTGGTACTTCAGATTGTGTGGTGGGTACTGTGTCAGTTGGTACTTCAGATTGTGTGATGGGTACAGTGTCAGTTGGTACTTCAGATTGTGTGGTGGGTACTGTGTCAGTTGGTACTTCAGATTGTGTGGTGGGTACAGTGTCAGTTGGTACTTCAGATTGTGTGCTGGGTACAGTGTCAGTTGGTACTTCAGATTGTGTGGTGGGTACAGTGTCCGTTGGTACTTCAGATTGTGTGGTGGGTACAGTGTCCGTTGGTACTTCAGATTGTGTGGTGGTTACAGGGTTTGCAGGTTCGCTGATGCTGGGAGGTGGATCTTTTGTCGTGCTTAAACGAAGGGGGAGAGAGAGGAAACCATTAATCATATGAACTTGCAGAATTTATTGACCCGTCCTTTGGCTGTAGCATCCAAACTGAATTTTAGTCCAGGTGGCTAGAAGCTGTAACTTGTAAACGCAATAATCGCTTAAACTCTTGGCGAGCGACCATCAACACCACAAGAAACCTCCTCATGCCAAAATACAAACAAAGGCTGAAACGGGAGGTTCCGGTTCAAAGGGAGGTCACATGATGGACAGACCAATCGGTGGCCACTCTGCAAGACGCTCTAGATGACGCGAAACTGGGATATGTTCATGCTAAGCTCTGATGATATCAACATGTTTACGGAAGTGGTAGTGGGATTTATCAGTAGGCTGGTGGATGATACAGTCCACAAAACCACCGTCAGAATGTTCCCAACGAGAAGCCATGGGTGGATAAAAACATCTGCAATGATCTGAGATCCTGCACCACGGCCCATCACATGGCTTAGCCACTGGAAACATGGACAGATCGAAGGCTGTGTCATGCAGAGTGACGCAACGGGAGGAAACTGGAGTCCCACTTCTGACAAAGTGACTCTAGGAGCATGTGGCAGAGTCTGAGGATAATAACAGACTATTGTAATGGAAAATTCCACTGATCAATGTCTTATTACTGTTTTGACTGTTTTCTGTGCACTTAGCTGATACAACATCTATGTCTTCCACCTCCTGTTGACCTTTATTTGTGCAACTGTGTGCTGGATTTGATTCCTCTTTCTATAACAGTGCCAGACAGCAGATGTTTCCTGTCTGCTTTCTGTTCTGTATCCCATTCATCACATTGTATAAAAACCTTCCTTTTTAATTCTCTTGTTGTTGCACTTTGAGCCATGTTGCTGACTGTGCAGAGCTAATCATTAAACCTCTAAAGACAACTCCGGTCTGAGAAACTCCTTATTTCAAATCTCATGATAAATTTCCACGACACTATCGAACACTGGCCTCCAAGATGATGAATGCGGACGTGTCCCTAGCTCACAAGAGTGACCACCAGGAATACAGTGTTATGAGCTCTTTGATATATGAAGGCTTTGAGCAGGATCTTGATATTCAGAGTTCTACAGGGAGTCATACATATGTTTATTTCTTCCTTCCTTATATTTTTCTAAAATTCTCCTTTTTTAAAAATCTTCTCTTATCTTTGTCAAGGAAAGTTGTATTTGCATTTCACTGCACGTCATCGTGCGTATGGTTGCATATGTGACAAATAAAATTTGAATTTTTGTTACACTGTCAGTTCTGATCCGTGTCAGCTGACATTGATGTTATCAGAAGATTGACTTCACTAATGCTCTTTTAGCTTTGTGTCCTTTTTGCTTAAATTAAAAGCAGGTTTGCTCGGCTCCTTTTCAACCTTTCTCCAGATCTGCATTTCTCCTTCTGCTCACGAGACGCCTCCGTACTCTCTCACACCGTTTTCACCTGCTCACCTGCTTCTTGCGACCAATCACATGGACGTCCTCCTCCATTCACACCTGATCCTATGTTCCCCTTAAAATCAGACATCACCTTGTTCTTCTTTCTGTTTGTTCCCGTCCACTTGTCTACCTGTAAGTCTGTTTATTTATATATAATATATCACTATATATAGCACCTGGAACATAAATATGAATTCAGGAGGTTTTTATGAAGATCGGTTCTTTGTGATGGTGATTAGAAAACATCAGAGGAGCAGAGTCACAGGTTGAATGACGCAGAGCAATACGCCTCATGCGGGGGTCGTTCATTAATCGTAATCGAGGTAAAAGTTTGAAATAATCGCGATATTGATTTGGAGTCATGTGGCCCAGCCCTAATTAATCCTGTTTACACACTTCGAGACGACACTTTGACAAATGTTGAGGAGGACTGAGGGACAATGAGACAGAAAGATTTTGCGAACGTGACTATAAAGAAATAAATGAGAGTTAAAGTGTAAAAGTGTCTTCTTACTTTTCTTTGCTGTCATCTTCTTCTTTCAGGTCTTTGTCATCTTCATCTGAGTCGTCTGAGGCAACTACACAACACAAAGTAAAAGAGCAACAAACACAAAATAATCAAACACTGAACTTCTGCATTTTAATTAGATGAATAATCCAATAATTTCCATATGAGCAAACAGGAGGTTACATAAAGACAGAGATGACTCCAGGCTGCAGGTGGACACCTTCCAGCCTGTGTGACTTTACACTGATGTTTGCAGAAGATTTCATTTCACATTCGTCCCGTAGAACCTTCACATGTTGAAAACATTAGTCATAGAATAACATTAATTCATGTTTCGTCCTAACACGAACACACTGGAAATCCAGTCAAGACATTTTTCAGGCTTCACTGTAAAATTGGATATTTTATTTTAAATTGAATGTGTGGAAGCTCAGAATATGAAAATGTCCAAATACTTGCAGTCCGGATAATATGTTCTCAGGTGAGTAATGTAAACACACATGATATTTGTAGTTCTTACCTAAAACGAAGAGTCCAAGGACCACACCTGAAACACACAATGTCAATAAGACTTTAATAACTGACGCACGTATCTATAACAGGTTTGAAAATACTTTCGAGGATTTAAGTTTTTTTAATATTAGTCTGAACATTTTTCTGTTTTAATGAAATTTTAAAATTAACCTTTACACAAAGATTGAGACATTTTAATTAGCTGAATTTGCTGCTACATCCAACATTTAGCCCACGATCACAACAATTAGGGCTCCAACTAACTATTGTTTTCATTATCAATTAATCTGCAAACCTTTTTTTTAATAAAATTATTTGTTTTATCTATAAAACATCAGAAAAGAGTGAAAAGGTTTCTTGATTTAAATTGTTTGACTTATTTTTGCAACTTCAGTAACAATTTATCAAATAATCAGGAAATTGTGATTATTAATGATGAAAATGTATGTTAGAGGTATGATAAGAATATATAAGGAAAGACAGAGGTATGTATCTATGGAGAATAGACATGTAAATATGTGGGGCTACTCACAGGTCAGCAGGATGAACTTGAGTGAAGCCATGTTGGCAGCAGCTCTGCAGTCGGCTCACTACGATGCTCTGATCCTCACACATGACAACTTGCTGTTTAAAAGGCAAGAAGAATGTGACGTCTGCTCTGAATCATCTGAACCACATCCTGCTGGGGGGTTGGGTCACAGGCCCAAGGCAAACGCAAAAATAACCTCACATCAAATTGACTTTCTTCAGTTCAGTTCTCACAAAAAAGGCTCATGAATGAGGCTCTTCAGGGGATCTTTACTTTTGGATGGCAGACAAACTTACACCACGTTTTTCTGGTGAAATGGTGGGAAACTGTGGCTGGAACCTCTGCAGTCGCTGGTTAGAACAAGTTAAAGTCACTATATTCACAGAGCCACCATTTGTCTTTGACAAAATTATTTATCAGCTATAATGCAGCCAGCCACCAGGGGGTGAGCCAGATTATTTGGCTTCACTTTTGGTGAATCGCATGTCGTCCATCTTTATTTACAGTTTATTATTTGAAATTAGTGCAGTATTAAGTCTTCAGCCGTCCTCAACTGAGGAAGAACAATTCTATTGATTCTGGATCAGGTTTGAGGTTTGGGTCTCATGTCCCTGGTTGATCGCTGCTTAGAGGTCGACATTAAGGTTGTGTGTGTGTGTGTGTGTGTGTGTGTGTGTGTGTGTGTGTGTGTGTGTGTCGTTGTCCTCACTCCAGGCTGTGATTGTTGTACACACAGTAACAACCTGTAGGTGAGTTCTTGTTGAACGAGCCCTGCAGACAAGTGCAGACACTCTGGTCAAACTGATCTGACGTTAATATCTCATCAGATTTGTCTCTTTTAATGTCCTAGTAAACGTAAATTGAGATTCTGTCATGATGAATTGTTGTCATTTTCTGAATTCTACATGACATCATGTGATGGGGAATATTTTTCTGACCAATAAAAGCTTCAGATTGCCCCTCTGTTGTTTGCAGAGATTGTTCTTGTTGACATTGACCTTCGACCAATCTGCTCCAGAAGTGAATAATGTGGAGATACACTCCAAAGTAATATTCACATCACATGTGGTGAGAATCCTACAGTGCACACACACACAGACACACACACACACACACACACACACAGACTGCTTTGATATTTATTCAGTTTTTTTTTACAGGAAACAGAAACAAAACAACAGGAACAGTTCAGCAAATCACACAGCTTTAAAAAACAGTGTACTTCTACATTTTACTTTAAATCTCTTTACTGTTGCTATGGTTACACTTAGTGTCCAAACTACTCTTGAACTTGTCTCTAAATCAGAGACATTTATCAGCAATGACGCAGACGCCCACATTCTCTTCCTGATTGGTTCTTATCAGTCACATGACTCGACTACCAGCGGTGAACACAAATTGCGCTAACACTTCCTGTAACAGTTCCAAAACGTGTCAGTGTAGCCTGTGTGTGTGTGTTCAGCTTATTGACTTTTAAATGTTTAAAGGTTTAATGTGTGTGTCTGTTGAATTAGAATTTGTGGTCTGTGGTCTGTGGTCTCTGGTCGGTGGTCGGTAGTCGGTGGTCTGTGGTCGGTGGTCGGTGGTCTCTGGTCGGTGGTCGGTGGTCTCTGGTCTGTAGTCGGTGGTCTGTGGTCTCTGGTCGGTGGTCGGTGGTCGGTGGTCTCTGGTCGGTGGTCGGTGGTCGGTGGTCTGTGGTCTGTGGTCGGTGGTCGGTGGTCGGTGGTCTGTGGTCGGTGGTCTGTGGTCGGTGGTCGTTGGTCTGTGGTCGGTGGTCAGTGGTCTGTGGTCAGTGGTCTGTGGTCGGTGGTCGGTGGTCGGTGGTCTCTGGTCGGTGGTCTCTGGTCGGTGGTCGGTGGTCTGTGGTCGGTGGTCTGTGGTCGGTGGTCGGTGGTCGGTGGTCTGTGGTCGGTGGTCTCTGGTCGGTGGTCGGTGGTCTGTGGTCGGTGGTCTGTGGTCGGTGGTCGGTGGTCGGTGGTCGGTGGTCTGTGGTCGGTGGTCTGTGGTCGGTGGTCGGTGGT